>NC_074726.1:2253950-2463950 GCF_947242115.1 Biomphalaria glabrata | reverse complement strand
GGAATCTGTTCTTCATCTCCATATGAAGTCTGTTCAGCACTTCTGTCGCAACACGTTTGAATTTCACTGATTTGATGTCCCGTTTTATTACATCTATGTAACGGAGGTGCGGGCGACAGTTTTTCTTGTGCCAGTCGCGAGTTGTCCATAGAGGATGACTTTCGGGATGCACTTCTCCTTCATCCGGCGAACATGTCCCAGCCAGCGCAAGCGGCATGTCTGAGGACTGTAAAGATGCTGGGAATACCTGAGCATGCAAGGATCTCAGTATTGCACTCTTTTTCTTTCCATGTGACATTCAAGATCCTACGGAGACATCTGAAACGGAATGAGTTTAGTTTTCTCTCTTGCTTTGGGTAGTTGGTCCATGATTCACTGCCATACAGCAGTGTACTCATAACGCATGCCTTGTAGACTTCCATTTTGGTCACCGTAGTTAGCTTCTGGTTTTCCCAAACTCTTGACCTGAGTCTAGCAAAGGTCGAGGCAGCCTTCCCATGCGTTTCTATCTCCTCTTCTAGAGACAGGTCATCTTTAATTGTAGATCCCAGATAGCAGAATTCATTCATGTTTTCTCTGACTGTGGTAAAAGCTATTGGCCTGGAATTTCTTCATCACTTCTACCTTCATCAAGAGACTTTTTCAGTTCTTCGACAGCTGTATCTTTGTATGAATAATCTGAATAGTGATAATTCTCTTCGACACGTTCATGGTCTCCTTTGTTTTCAGTGCTCTTATCAGGTTTCTTCTTAAATGATAAGGATGATGAAATAAACTATCCTAGATACCAAATTATTTCCTGATAGTAACACGGCACTAGTCAGCGCCATGGAAGTTACTCCTTCAAATTGAGAGTAACCCCGCACGGAAAGAGTTAATAATCTACGTGGAATACATACAACAGGGTCACTGACTTATATAACAATGTGAAAAACAAGATTACATAACAGTACGTAATAATTAATTAATTAATTTTGGACACTCATTTGGGGGACTCAAGTGGGGGCCCGGAGGATCTTCAAATTCTCCCCCACCCCTCCTCCCCCTCCCTAGCTACGCCACTACCTTGCTCTGCTACTATTTATAGAACTATATCATTCCAAGAATAAAACTATTTGGCGAATGTCCTGTCCTACAAGATATACGAGGAAGCCAAACACAGCATTGAAAGTATTATCCATATAGTGTGTGCACAGGTTAAAGAAAGGAGTTTTCTTTCGCTTATTATCTATAGTGTGCGTGTTTTTTGATTAACCGTGCACAGAAAAGAACCAACTAAACATGTATCGATAGTCGACCTTTCTGATAAGCTTCTTTGGGAGAAAGAGAAATTCTTAAGGTAAGTGTCTGTGTTTTTAAGTTAACTGAAAAATCAATGTTGCTGGATCTAGATCTATATTAAATTCAAGAAAGAGTCTGTTTTATGTATTGCTAAAGTGTGTAACACTAAATCCGTCTGAGATAACTCTGTACTACATAGACACCAGATGTTTACTATTGCTGGTCTATTGATTCAATTTGGCCGTTATAAAGTGTACATTTTTATATGAAAATAATAAATACTGAATTGCCGTGTCTTCCATTTTATTCTATTAAATCGGATTTGACATTGTGCGCAATTTAGATCAAAAGTAACTAATAACTATGCATTAGTAATTACGGGGTGTTACTATAGACATCCAAAGAAATAATATCAAAGTCATTCGTAATTGAGGACAGTGAAGGTGGTTGGTCTTTAGCCGCCGGACATAGAAAAACAGATGAGCTCTACACCATCTGCCCCATAGATCTCAATGTGAAATAAACTTACCCACCAATCCCATATAGGTACTAGGGAAATTATGCAGCATTTTGAAATAAAAAATAAAATTTCGCCTTACATGTCAGCACCAGTATCAGTACACTAGTACATGTATATGTCTATACCAGCGGTTCTCAACCTTTTATACTCGGCGACCCCTTTTTACAATCCTCCACTCTTCCGCGACCCCCGCACACACACACACAGATACAGCAATAGAAGAATAGACAATAACAATCCTTATATTTTTGATGGTCTTAGGCGACCCACATGTTGAGAACCCCTGGTCTATACGAAGCGATGAAATTTTCATAATTAAGTTATAATTCCGTTTAAATTGAACATTACTTTTGTTCACTATTTGATTTCTTTCCTAGAACAGAAGAGTGTGTCAGCCATGAAGCGCGTCAACTTTCTTCTGCTAGGAACTAGTGGGAACGGGATCAGCTCTCTGGGGAACACACTACTAGGCCGGACATGCTTCAAGACTTCATCTGACTTGCACGCTACTGAAAACATTGCTGTGAAAGGGTCAGCATTAAGAGGAGACTGTCGCATTACAGTTGTGGATATTTCAGGAATAGATACAGACAATAAAAGCCTGGACCCCCTTCAAAATTTAAAATCTTTGATCCAAATTGCACTCAACTACTGTGAAGATGGTTTCACTGCAATAGTGTTTGTGCTGCAGTTCTGCGGTAGATATACAAGACAAGAACAGGAGACGCTTAAACTTATCAAAGCGACATTAGGTGAAGACGTCATAGCTAAAAACACTGTTTGTGTTTTTACTCACGGAGACTTGTACAAGCATGAAACTGAAAGTTTTATAACATGGTGTCGGAGTCAGAAAGGAAACATTCAAAACGTCTTGGCTGAATGTAACTATAGATGTCTTCTGTTTAACAACAAAACTGAGGACGTGAGGAATCAAGATGCACAACTCAAAGAACTCTTGAAACTGGCCACTGAATCTGAAAGATACACATTGAGCCAATTCCAATCTGCTGAAAAGGAAAGAAAATCACTTGAGGAGGAAATCTTATCACCGATAATAGCGCAAGAAGCTTCAATGTTTGTTAGTGACATGCAAACAAAATTAAAATCTCTGGAAGACGAGTGGACTGGAAGTAATAAAGATAAACTGGACTTACTTTCTAAATACCAAGAAGAACTTCTGAAATTTGAGGGAGAACTTGTAAATAAAAACTTGAAACCTGGAAATTACGTTAATCCATTTGGTTCAATCAAAGTACTTAAAGTAAATATTCAAACCAAACGTAAACTTGCAGAATCGGAAATAAAACTGGAAAGCTTGAATGATCGATTTGAAACACAACATCACTGGTTCATTCGTAATTCATCCACTAGAGCTACATGTCCAGCAAGAAGCTCAACAATCCAGACGACAGAGAACTTTCCTCAGGAGACCAAATCTTTCAAAAGACAAAATGATGGCCGGAGATCACTTCGTGAAGAGAATGTCCGCTCATACAACCTTCAAAAAGCGCGCGGTAAGGGAAATGACCAATCGAAAGACACTAAAAGATGTATTGTTCTATGAACTCTAGACTTGTAGATCGAATCACACTGCAAGTAAATGACAAAACTGTGAATACTAAATTGTTAAGCTAAATCAAGAAAATGACTGTTGTTTTTTTTTTTTATAAGAAATGCAAAGCTAAACATTCTGGAGTTTTTGGTTTTAGTTTTCTAGTCTACAATTACCTAATTGTTTTACATTGATTAACGGACATAAGATATTTTTATTGTTAAACATTTTTTTTCATTGTTACATATTTTTAAAAAAGATTTAAATCATTACACCAGTAAAAGCTACATAAGAACAAAAAGTTCAACCCCAAGAAATAAGTCTTTCTTCCAAGTCACTAAAAAACTCGAGCATGAAAGTTACAAAAAATATTACATTAATTCTTGTCTAACATTTTATAAAATTAAAAAAAAAAAAATTTGATTATCTTGATGTAAAACATGTTGTTTTTTTTTGTTTTTTTTTGTACGTATTTGACATACCATCAGAAATGAAGAATATCTTACCCGAGCCCAGTCATGCAGAACTGAATTATAAAATATTTGTAAAATTATTGACATGTTTCGGATGTTCCTTCAAAGTTGAAGATAATATACTTCCTAATCCAAACCTCCCGCAGGATGACGTGGATGGCTGCGGACAGGGAATGAACCCAAAACCATCGATATCCAACGCGCACACCGCACGACCAGGAAGCCACCCATTGTATGATAGAAAAAGGCACCAACAAACGACTGTCTTAAAAACAATTCACATGACCTGTTGGCCACCCAGAATTTTTCCCTTTTTTGGCCAAGAAACCCAAATGTGGAGTCACAATCTACTAATAAACGTCCTTACGTAATCACGGAGGAGCGGTGGCTGAGCGGTAAAGCGCTTGGCTTCCAATCCGAGGCTCCCGGTTTCGAATCCTGGTGAAGACGGAACATTTTAAATTTCGGTATCTTTAGGGCGCCTCATAAATCAATTCAGCTCTAAAGGGTATCGTTGTGCTGGCCACATGGCACATTCGTTAACAGTGGGCCGCAGAATCATGGTTTGCATCATCTGCCCTATAGATCGCGAGGTTTTCAGGGAGAACTAACTTTTACTCACTTAAACACAGCTATAGCCTCAACGGATTTCTCCCTGCACTGTGGCGTACAGCTACGTGATCATCTGGTCTCTTTCTATACAAACAGCTATCTGGCTCACCCCGCCTCACTATAGTGTGGTCTAGAGCAGCGGTTCTCAAACTTTTAAGCACAGCGACCCCTTTTTACAATCTCCCACTCTGCCGCGACCCCACCTCACACACACACACATACAGCACTAGAAGAAAAGACATTAACAATCCATATTTTTGATGGTCTTAGGCGACCCCTGGCAAATCGTCATCGACCCCCAAGGGGGTCGCACACCAACAGGTTGAGAACCCCTGGTCTAGAGTCTACCATAGTATGGTCTAGAGTCTAGGTATTGATTAAATGAATGATGGGCAAAATATTTAAGCGGGCTTATTCGAACCATGGAAAGGTTTGATACGGCTCGCACATTCTTTAGAAAAATTAACAAAAATTAGAATTTTACTTATAACGCAACAATTTTAGTTTTTAACACGAGTTGAAATATCGTAGTAATCTTGAGTATTTTTATATTATGTCTGCTGATTTGAAATGCGCAAAATAGCAATACATTAAATGTATGAGTACGGAAATTCTCATCAAACAAGCGTCAGTCAAATTGGTGTTTCTGGTTTCCTTATTTTACTGTGTATCTTACAGGAATATTTCAACTGAAAAACATCACAGATTTTTCCTGTCACATATGCAAACTAAGCCACAAGAAAAAACAACTATGTATTGATGATTTCTGTAGCCTTATTTAAGGTTTCGAGCAACTCAGGGCCGGCCTTTGGCCACTGCAGCCTATGTGGTCGCAGTGGGCCCCGCGCTTTCATAGGCCCCTTGCTAACTCTAAGTGTATATTATTAAATTAAACAATTATAACGTATATAATATAACAGGGTTTTCGCGACCTCCTGATTTTCCAGGGCCTCCAGGAAATCTCATGAAAAGGCAAAATATACGATAAAGTCCTGAACTTTTTTTGAATTTATTCAAATCTCCTGAAGAATATACGAAATTGACATTTTGGGATGTCAATATATAAAAAAGTGGCATTGCGAGCTTTCATTTGATAAAAATGTATTGCAAAGACGAAAGTAGGCCTATTTTCTAATAAAAAAAAATTTGACATTATGCTTATCCCTACCCAGACTAGGCCCCGCGCGATCCGTTTCGCATAGGGCCCCGCAAAAGCTAGGGCCGGCCCTGGAGCAACTAACTTCTATATGTCAAAAAGTTTATCCATCTCTGGACTAGGTCTTTTCTGACAATCCTTATCCACAATTAGCTACCATCGACTGCGTCCCATTAATATGAATGGTATGCTTTGTTTTCTGGGTGCTGTTATGACTATTTCTCCATTGAGAATCATTTTGGGGATTTTTTCTATGCTTCAAGTTTGTGTGATTGTGGAATGTAGACGTGTGGTGTCAACCATGTGAGAGATTTACAGAGTCGCTTCATTGGTTTTGCCAACTTATTTACACGAGGCAGCACACGTGAAATAATCGTATTAGTGTGTCATACCAATAATAAGGCTTGTCCGAAGATTAGTGAGGTATTTCCTGTGGCTGCGCAGTCCCATCTGTGATCTACATATTTTGCCACATCCATGGCAAGCATAACCATTGTCCGCAGGTGGTCGATTTAGATTTTCTTTCTTCGTTTGTCTTCGGCAGCGGATTTTCTTTTGGTCTCAAATGTGTATTCCGCGGCCAGCTGTTCTAAGGCCGCATGCAACCAGGTGCTCTCTTCTATGCCAGCCAACGAAAGTTGACGCCTAAGCTGGTCTTTAAAGCGTTTCCGTGGGGCGCCTCTGGCCATACAATTAACTACTACAGATATTATACTGTAAATCGCCGTACTGCCTGGACTCTACTTTCTCTCTATCTCATCCTGGACTCTACTGTCTCTCTATCTCATCCTGGACTCTACTGTCTCTCTATCTCATCCTGGACTCTACTGTCTCTCTATCTCATCCTGGACTCTACTGTCTCTCTATCTCATCTTGGACTCTACTGTCTCTCTATCTCATCCTGGACTCTACTGTCTCTCTATCTCATCCTGGACTCTACTGTCTCATCCTGGAATCTAGTATCTCTCTATCTCATCCTGGACTTTACTGTCTCTCTATCTCATCCTGGACTCTACTGTCTCTCTATCTCATCCTGGACTCTACTGTCTCATCCTGGAATCTAGTATCTCTCTATCTCATCCTGGACTTTACTGTCTCTCTATCTCATCCTGGACTCTACTGTCTCATCCTGGAATCTAGTATCTCTCTATCTCATCCTGGACTTTACTGTCTCTCTATCTCATCCTGGACTCTACTGTCTCTCTATCTCATCCTGGACTCTACTGTCTCATCCTGGAATCTAGTATCTCTCTATCTCATCCTGGACTCTACTGTCTCTCTATCTCATCCTGGACTCTACTGTCTCTCTATCTCATCCTCGACTCTACTGTCTCTCTATCTCATCCTGGACTCTACTGTCTCTCTATCTCATCCTGGACTCTACTGTCTCATCCTGGAATCTAGTATCTCTCTATCTCATCCTGGACTCTACTGTCTCTCTATCTCATCCTGGACTCTACTGTCTCATCCTGGAATCTAGTATCTCTCTATCTCATCCTGGACTCTACTGTCTCTCTATCTCATCCTGGACTCTACTGTCTCTCTATCTCATCCTCGACTCTACTGTCTCTCTATCTCATCCTGGACTCTACTGTCTCTCTATCTCATCCTGGACTCTACTGTCTCATCCTGGAATCTAGTATCTCTCTATCTCATCCTGGACTCTACTGTCTCTCTATCTCATCCTGGACTCTACTGTCTCATCCTGGAATCTAGTATCTCTCTATCTCATCCTGGACTCTACTGTCTCTCTATCTCATCCTGGACTCTACTGTCTCATCCTGGAATCTAGTATCTCTCTATCTCATCCTGGACTCTACTGTCTCTCTATCTCATCCTGGACTCTACTGTCTCATCCTGGAATCTAGTATCTCTCTATCTCATCCTGGACTCGTAAGTTTTACTCGACGACTCCACCAGGACCGACTTCCTGACCAACTAACAGTACCGGTCTCCTCGCTGTCCTGTACTACACTGCCTTACACACTCTGTCTCTGATCCACGGGTCATGTTTACGTGCAAAGTTCATACCAGTACTGTCCCTTGTCCATCTACACAGCACGCTAAACTGTCTTACTGGCCTGTGTCACAAGTGTCAGCTGATCATACACAATATATTTACTCCATTATATATACACACATACATAGATAACTTTTTTAGATTTACTGTCATTTTAGCTGTCATGTCTGTGTTTGTAATGTTATTACAGCGCCTTGAGCCTACATTTTTAAATAAAATTATTATATCATGGCTGTATACTTTTCATATAGTTTTAGAAGGAGGACGGCGTAACAGAAGTGCTTCCCATAAACCCGTAAACGTTTTAAAGATTAACTCAGGTGCCATTTCGCCCTAACTGGAATAAAGGAAATTAGCTGGCAACAGATGGCATCTGAAAGAGACAGTTGGGGAGCTCTCACGAAAGACACGGAACACACATTTAATAATAATAATAATAATAATAATAATCTTTATTGTCCGTATGAAATATTTGTCTTACAATGTGTGCATTACACCAAACAAAAAACATTATAACTATAAGAAACCAAAGTGTACATTCACACCAGACTCACTCATAATTTACATGTGACAAAGATTATACCAGATTGTTCTTATTTAATGATTTGATTGCCAGGGGAACAAAAGAGTGTTTGTGTCTGTTAGTCTTTGCCATCGGTGTCTTGTATCTCTTTTGTGATGGTAAAATCCCCACAATGGGGATGTCACAGCCCCCTGGGGCGCCCCTGTGTTAACTATGCGTTCATTTGATATAACATTGTTTACCCTAACCCTCTGCGATCTCTGGGTCAAAAATTCATCAGCCCATAGTATTATGTATGGACTAATCTTCAACGCTTTCATCTTTTCAATGAGTAAATGAAGTTGTTTAGTGTTAAAAGCTGATGTGAAATTTGAGACCCCCCCAAAACAAGCCCTTATTGAAGACAAGCCAGTAGACGGAAAGAAAACTGAAACACACCGCCGGCGGACAACGGTTTTGTCTGCACGAGGTAAGAATAAATATGTAGGTTGCCACTGGGTTTGCCTACTCACGTGAAACACTGCACTCATCCTTAATCTTCGGACTCGAAGACATTGCCAGTATTATTATTATAGTTTGTTAGACACCTTATTTATAGATTAGTTATTTAGCGACGCACCATAGAAGACGCATATTGAACGGGACTAGTGACGTTTGGGATATGTTGGGTTAGAGACCGAAAAATCAGTTAGTGAGATAATCCTCTAGGGCAGTGGTCTTCAACCTTTTTTGGCCTACCGCCCCCTTTTCGTATTTTTTCTTTAAAAAAATCAGCCAGCGCCCCCCTATAAGAAAAACACTTATAAAGAAGCGTGAGAAGGCAAATTTGAACAAAATATCATATTTTTATTAACTTTTATGCTGTCAATAACACTTATCCCACATAGGAGACGACCGCATGCCAAAGGCGATCTTCTTTGGCGAGCTTAGAGTAGGACGGAGTAACAGAGGTGCCCCCGTAAGCGCTATAAAGATGCCTCACTGGCAGAGATGAAAGTAACTGGCAACATTCTCTGGCAGCAGATGGTCTCTGAGAGAGACAGTTGGAAATCTCTCACAAAAGCTTCGGGACAAACATTTGAGACTTAAAGAAAAGCCATTATTGAAGACAGGCGCTAAATACGGAAAGAAAATTTAAATAGACCGCCAGCAGACAACAGCTTTGTCTGCACAAAATTCTGGAAAATATGCAGGTCGAAACTGGGTTTGCATAGTTATGTGAAACACTGAACTCAGTCGTATTCTTCGGAATCGAAGGCAATACCAATATTATCAGTATACAAAAATTGTCAATTAATTTGCTGTGATTACACACAAAAATTAATCTGATTGTTATAGACTTTCTTTCAAATCTTAAGAATAGTCCCCTTTTAAGTTTTGGAAAATTAGGGCCTACTGTTTTCAGGTGTAATTGTAAAGTACATTTCTTTCCTTGCAGTCGAAGGTTGGTTTCATTTATTTGCGTTAGATTCCTACCATGAAGAACCATTTTTTTAGCCAGCTTTAAGTCACCGCCAACAGTTGAACAAAACGAGCAATAACAAACCCCTTTCGAAATCCAGCGAACTTCAGTTTACAACAATAGTCTAACATCTTTTTCATCATTTGTTTCACAAAGCTGTTGAAGGATGAGATTATTTTCTGCATGGGTTTCTATTTTATTTACAATTTTTATAATTAGATTTAAATTGAAATGAAGTTGCAGGCTAAACTTTTCTTAAGATGTTGCCTGTGTATCATAACTCCCAAGGTGAATAGTGAATAGTTATGTTCTGTATTTCTATATTACTTTTGAAGCCATTGTCCAACCATTGATGTTTCCCTATATGTCTTTATAAGCTACAGAACTAGACAAGTTTGAAATAAAATTTCATCACAAACAGAAAAAATGTCTTTTTGTGTAACATATGTTAAAAAAAATAATTTTAGTTTTAATCACTTTTCAAACAATATCATAAGGCTTAGAAAAAGCTATGCATTTTTCTAAGAAGCCAATAAAACATATCATGCTTTGCCGTTTATATATATATATATATATATATATATATATATTGTTTAATTGTAGATGTTTATAATTGTTCATGAATTCTTAAGTTATTTTTGGATATTGCTCTGTTCGTGAAACCGAGTTGGTTTCATATAACCTCATCTGAAAATGCCGTCATTCAAAGTAGAACATCGGAATACTTTTTATCTAGTGGCAATACACTAAAACTCTTAACAATATGACATTACATACCATCGAGTTGTCGTAACAACACTTTGTCTATGTGTAATTCTGCAGCTTTAATTTTGAAGGATATTGTAACATTTCTTTTGTTCAGTGCACCTTAAGTTTTTTCTTTCCCCCTTTATGTCCAACGCCCCATTACCGCCCCCTATTGTGCCCAGCGCCCCTCTACCGCCCCTTTGGCTCCCAGCGCCCCCCAAAATCTCGAAAACGCCCCCAAGGGGGCGATATCGCCCCCGTTGAAGACCACTGCTCTAGGGTAACGACGTGTTTAGTGACAGAGACTTTTACTGTGGCCTTTTTCTTAGAATAAATACAAGTTACATTGTTCTTCAGCGTTGACTACATCTCTTTACTAGTTAAAACCGATGTGTTTGTTTTGTCTGGATTGTTGATCAACTACACGGAATACGCCCGAACAATAACACCCAAACGCTTGCAGAGTAATTGGTTGAAATTCAACAGTCATCCATAGTTGACCTCAAGACAGCCTGAACAAGCAACATCACAAGTTCTATAAACACATGAACAGATGCAAAATGATCAAGGAATTTGGCTTCGACCTTCGGGTGAAACAGAAATTTTAATTTTAAAAGTTTAATGTCCTTAACAAAAATATATGACAAAGTATAATCTCATCAATCATGTTCAGAAGACTGAACAGTTATTCCGTTTGTATTTCCATGTCTTTTAAAATATTGTCAAACAATAGTGCTCTCCCGTTACACGCCGCCATTAAGGCTTTTTAATGACCATCTTGTAACCAGTCAGTAAAAGACATCTTACAACATTGTTCGAAGATATCCCCTCTTTTCAAAACTAATACAACCATTTGAAACTGTCAGGTGCTGTTAAACCATAGGCTCTTAAAACTCTAGGCCAGCAAAAGCGAACACGAGCCCCCTCTCTCGAATTGAACAGTGTGTTCTGTCTGGTGGAGGGTCTTACTCGTGTCTATTTTGACACTCTCATTTCCAGTGACATCACTCCGGACTCATGGACTAGAGACGCGGCTTAAGGCCGTGTACACCGGGGACCACAACCATTTTCCTATTCTATATCAGGCTAACCATGCGGGACACGCCTTTATGAAACGGGCTTTTGAAGAACGGAGCCTGGATTGTTGACAAGGTTGTGGGAGCTCTTTTACAACCCCGCACAGTGCCATTAGAATATTCTCGCACTCCTAAGGTACTCAAACGAGAGTCTTGTTTCGCTATCCATTTAGCCTAATTTCCTCTAACGACAGTTTCCACCCTGGCAACTTTTTGAGGCAAAAAAATACACCAGATTCATTTAAAGTGTAATTGTCAAACAATGCCTCGGACTAGACTGATGAAGTCATTTAAATGCTAAATGTTTCTACACTAGTTATTTGTCAAAGCGCAGGCCAAATAAATGTGTAGATATAAAAGTAAATTCCATAGATCTAATCCATGATCTAATCCAAGTTAAAGTTATGCGCATGCCTTTTAAAAAAAAGTAAGTCTAGCTTAGTCTAGATCTCTATTTTAAGGGTTAAACAATGACACTAAACCAGTTGAATTAGCAGATTTACTAAAGAGAATGTTCTAGATATAGGCTGGACTAGCAGATCCTCACCCGTCTCGGTATATGATGTCTTTCAATGTGACAAAGATTACATTAACAAATAAAATATATTATACAATTTAAAGAATTTAAATGGCTTTATATGTAATGGTTTAGCTATTAAGTTCCTAATTAAATATTTGTTCAAAATTTATTTTAATCGTTAAATAAAACTACAATACTATATTTATTAACCAATATGGTTTATATATGTACTTATATGTCATTATAGTTTATTATACATCAGTATTCCCAGAGATTCATCTCATACGTCTTCTCTAGCCTCTATCAGTCCTTTCAAAACAAGTCAACCATGCCCATCCACAAAACAGGCTTTTTTAAAATCTAAATATCTCACATTTTTCTTTGGTCTACTAGGCTTCAATGGTTATCAGCTACAGATAAATAGTCTATAGAATATCTGTATGTAATCCACAGCCAACATTAATACATTTGCCTGACAACATATCTATGTCGGTGTAGAAAAAAAAATAAAAAAAATAGTTTCGCAATATAGAGAGTTAGAATGTAATGTGTAACAATTGCTTTCACAAGAGCCGTGTTTATGTGCGGATATAACATTTACCTTTACCTATCCCTTAGTCTGTTGGACCGTAGGGGCACCAGGCAAGACTTGTCGACCGTCTTTCTCCATTCCTCCCTTTTTTTTTTGCCTTGTTTAGCCACGGAAATACTGCATTCCTCACTAATCTCCGGACTCGAAGACTAGCCTTATTATTATTATTGTTATATATTAAGTATTCTTAAGTATTATACATTAAGTATTCTCAATTATCTATAGATGCTTATTAAGTAAAAATAAGATATTGTGCACATACCAGGGGTTCCAACACTGTTATCAGTAGGCATTTAAAAATAATATTTAATATATATATTGGTGGCTGACAGATAAAGCGTTTAAAATTAAACGTGCAGGTCTTGGGTTCGAGTCTCGGTGTAGTCTGGTCAGATATTAATTCAAGCGGAAATCTTTGACAGGGGGAACTAGCGCCTTAACCATTAAGTTTCAGGCCGGAAGTTTCAGGCCGGAAGTGTTCGTTAACATGTGCTGGCTGAAACTGCGAAGCCGTGTTTCCTAAACTATATCTGCTATTGCTGTGTCTTTGAACACATCAAAATGTATTACATGTTTCGGATGTTCCTTCAGAGTTGAAGATAATTTAATTCCTAGTCCAAACCTCCCGCAGGAAGACGGGGGATGGGAGCGGGCAGGGTTTGAACCCTCGACCGTCGATAAATCCGAACCACAGTCCAGCGCGCAAACTGCACGACCAGGCAGCCATCAGATGAATTTGTGAGTGTGTTTGTGGTGAATTTTTCTGGAAGGGGGGGGGTCTGCTTAGTGGGCGACGACGTAGCATCCCTTATCATAGTTATTTATCGCTCGTCCTACGACTACAGGAGGCTTGAAAGTCACTCAGTTCTATATATCAACATTAGATGCTTACATTTTTTGGGAGGGAAGGGTGTTGTCATGGGGCAGACTTTTAAATCTATTTATAAAAGTAGTATAAAGGTCAGCAGTAAGTATCATAAAAATAATAATAACAATAATAATAATAAGGCTAGTCTTCGAGTCCGAAGATTAGTGAGGAATGCAGTATTTCTCGTGGCTGAGCAGACCCAGCTGTGACCTACATATTTTGTACTATATCAAAACATGGAAAACAGAAAATAGCTTCGTCTTCCAATGACAGTAATACTCCCATACACTGTGATTTTGCTATAAGCATCTAAATATAGTAACATATGAAAATAAAAAGAAATAAGAATATTTACGTCAAAACGGTAAATACTTTTGGCATATTTATATAACTTCCTTATGCTAACAATGAAAACTTACTTAGAAAAAATGTTTAGGCTGTTTCATTTCTTGCTAGCTAGCTCAGATATTTCAAAATGAACTAGCAGAGTGGAAAGACATTTTTCATAGGATGGATTCTCACACAGGTACGTTCAGTTTTAAAACTCAAGAAATAATGTCTTTGGATTTTTTATTTGATATTTTGCAATTTACCTCAACTTATTTTTTAACCAAAAGAGAAATACTATTGTAAGCATGCTACATTTTAAATTTTAAAAATAATTAACCGTCTTGCTTATAAGTGTATGCGAAACTGTAGTTTTTAGGGTGCTAATCTAAATTTATATATATATATATATATATTTATTTTTTTTGACATTCTAATTCAAATGTTTCTAAATCAAGCTGAGATGGCAGAATGTTCCAAGCGTCGATCTGTAGTTAACATGAAAGGAATGTTTGAAAACTCAAATATTTCAATGGAAGCCAAGAAACAAAGCTCTCCAAAAACTCCCCCAAAGCCAGCATCCTTGCACCTAGGCCCAGCTAACGTAGTTTCACCTCAGACTATTCAACAGATGCAGGATTCGGTTTCTACTGAAGAGCAGCCCTATGATTCTAGTCCAGTACAGCTCAGACATCCAGGACATGCAGAGAGTGTAAGTAGACGTACTATGAAATGTTATGATCTTACTTTAATTCATAATGAACAACTGCAATTATCAAATCTGTTGATGGACACAACGTCCCTAGACAAACGCCATTCTACTGAATACTTATAATGCCTGTACACTTGGAGTATTCTGCTATGCTTTGGACATTCATTTATTTACAGTTTGCGTAGGCCGTACTCATATGCACAGTTTTTGTAATCGCATGTACAGAAAACTTACTCTTATGTAATTTGCTCGTACTCTCATGTAGACTGCACATTTACATATGTGCACTTCAAATACGCTTGTGTACTTTGCACATACTTTTATGTACAGTTTGAGTACTCTAATGAACAGTTTTCTTACTCTTATGTACACATCGTGAATACTTCTGTACACCGCACGTACACATAAGTACAGTTTGCGTTCTCTGACGTACACTGCACGTACTCTCAGGTAGACTGCACGTACGCTAATGTACACTTCACGTACTCTTATGTACACAACACATACACATATGTACACTGTACTGTATACCTGTGACTGTAGGCTTCGCATTTGCATTCGCCGCTTCTTCACTTTGTATTCTTGCAGAACCGCCTATGGCAAACTAGGCAATAGCTATGATAAAAAAAAAAACCCTCTTCAATATAAGACCAAAGGCATCCGATCGTTGGGGGCCTCCCCGTTTAAAAAGATATTTAAAGTTTTTCCACTGATGTTACTAGCTCTTCTCAAAATATTCACAGGGAAGGACACAAAGACAAGACTCAATGACTTGTGGACCAAACTTGAACACAAGATCTAATAGGTACTTACTTATACATAATGCTTTTTTGTACAATTCAATTTTTAAAGTTTCCAAAACAGAGCAAACTAATTTAGAATTTAGATGTGGATATTAGAATAAATGTCACCAAGAATAGCCAAATATCCGCTTGTTCGGTAGACTGTCGCAAACTTTGTTTATCTTCACGTGAAATGTACTTGTTTTTTATTCAGCTACATTCTTCTCTAATAGTAAATATTCAAAAGTAAAGTAGCAACTATACATAAAACACTGAACCATAATCTTCAAATACATAAACAAAATTTAATAAAGTAAATCAGAAAGACACAAAGATAAAGGCACATTCCTCATCCCATATGCTAGGACAAATTTGTACAAATGCTCCTTCATCCCTGGTGTTATTAGAGCATGAAATGGGTTGTCTGAGCCAGCCAGGAAAACCAGTGACTTGGCAGAATTTAAGTCATTGGTTAACATGCATGACTAAAGGCATGACGCTAAGGACGTAATCATCTTCTTTTTTGAAGTAACTGTATTATATATAGAAGAGAGCACCTGGTTTCATGCGGCCTCAGAACGAGACAGCTGGAGGTCAATCACGAACGCCGCGGGATACACATTTGAGACCAAAAAAAAAATCTGCTGCCGAGGACAAACGCAGACGGCGAAAAGAAAATCTAAATCGACCACCTGCGGACAATGGTTATGCTTGCCCTGGATGTGGCAAAATATGTAGGTGACAGCTGGGGTTGCGCAGCCACGGAAAATACTGCACTCCTAATCTAATCTTCGGATTCGAAGACAAGCCTTATTATTATTATATAAGATAAGAAGATAAGCCAGTGTTTCCCAAACTTATGAATTATGTGTACCCCTCTCATAATTTGTGTAATACCGAGTACCCCTTACACACACACCATACTTTAATTTATAACAATAATAATAATAATAACTGGTTATTTTTTTAAATCTGTAACGCATACCCCCTCCAAAGTCTTCCCTTGCCCCTGAGTGTACGCGCACCCCACTTTGGGAAACACTGCTGCAAGCTAAGGAGACATAACCCCCGTGTAGAGAGCTTGTTTGTTTGCTATAATTTTTTTTCAACAACTTAAGTTAATAAAACTTTCCATTTTACAAAGCTTATACCAACTCTGTCTGTCTGTCTGTCTGGTAAAAAAGTTTTTACACGTTATTTTCCCGGCACCCAATCTCTTCTTATTCTTTTTCTTCGTTCTGTACATTGCTATGTTGGAGTGTTCAGATGACGAGACCAATACATGAGATGAACTGCGCAGTGGTTTCCAAATCAGGGAGCTCTCCATATCTCGGATGAAGCTGAAATTTTGCACAATTATTTCTTGTACGTGACAACACAAGATGAATTAAAAAAAACAACTAATCAATTAGTTAATTAACTATTGGTACTTAATTATTTTGTTGGTATCTCGCACAAGGGAAGTAAATTGTACTTGCCTGAAGTGTTGGCATAAAGCTGAATGAGTCCCACTTATAGGTTGCCGCTCTAAATTGGGACAACAAAATATAACTCTATATTCTAGACTAGATTGACACATGAAATACGTAAGACGTGATTATCTTCTTTTTTTAAAGCAACGTCAGTAAAATATAAGATAAGATCTTCTCTCGTCAGATGTACCTCACTAGCTGAGTCGTTAACTCTTCTGCTTAAGTAGGCTTAAGCGTTAGCCACGAATCCAATTCATACTCCCGACCCCCCCCCTCACATTTTTTTTTCTGCAAATGCTTTTAAAAACCCA
Organism: Biomphalaria glabrata; assembly: GCF_947242115.1. Lineage (NCBI taxonomy): Eukaryota > Metazoa > Mollusca > Gastropoda > Planorbidae > Biomphalaria > Biomphalaria glabrata. The sequence continues at coordinate 2,446,944 of NC_074726.1, read as the reverse complement.
GTTACAGTAAAACTCCACCCAGATATTTCTTTCTTTCTTCCCCCCTTCCCGTTTACCCAACTGGTCCAGATACGTGATAGGGTCATAGCGTAGTGAGACAACTAAAAGTATGAAATAGCGCTAAACAAAGACAATTAGTTTAAAAAAAATAGTTCTAATCGCACATATTTATTATTGTTAGTCTACATCTATTACTAATTTAATTACATGGCTGGGGTATCTAGGAGGGGTAGCACCTCTAGTGGACAGGCAGTCGTACCCTCTTTTTGAGGGTAGCTTGGCTCACTCTTGGTCCCCACTCGGTACCCAACTCTCACCTGTGGCTCCCAGAAGCTGTAGCATGCGCAGCGGCCACACCCCGGAAACGGCATTGACTGGCCGGTTAAACCAGATAGAGGGTATCTGACGTGTACATGGCACTCAGTACACTGAGGTTCTGTCAAACCTAGCATGTGAAGTCTGGACTTGGCGGCCTGTGCGTAATGTCACAAAACTAGACTAATCGGACAGAAAGGCAAATACCAGCACAGTGCTGTGGAGCACTCAAGAGCAGGACAAGACACACAGAAAGTCTCTGGTCATCCACTGCACCCAAACTTGTTCCCGGACGTCTTGACCAAATCTTGCTACCGGAAAAGGACGGGCTTTAGGGCGAGAGAGTGAGGTCGACGTGTTGCGCGAATCCTCCTCACTTTAATCCTAATCCCAGCGCAAGTCACTTGTCATCCCCTCCCCCCCCCCATGGCTGAGCCAAGCTAATTGATACAAGTAGGCCTACACTTCGTATAAGCTTTCTTTTTTAACAAAAGTTTTTTAAAAGTTTTTCTTGTTTATATTTATTATTGAATAGTTCAGTGGCTTAACACGGCGATCTTCCATCCAGTGGCGTAGCTATGAATTTGCCATCATTTAGGGCCCGTGGGGCTTAACATCTTTAGGGGCCCCTGTATTTTGACGCTCGACATGAGATGATGGGGTAATATTTAATGTAAAAAAAAATTTCTAACACTTTTTTGGGAGTTTCCTCAAGTGGGGGCCATGGGGATTTTCAATGTCTCCCCCACCATAGCTACGCCACTGTTTCCATCGAGGAAGCTCGAAAAAATCAAATTCAGGCTTGATCAACTTAAAAAAAAAAAGCTTTTCGTATGGCAGAACCGAGAATTTATTTCCGATTACCCCCCCCCCCCCAACATTGGTCCAAAAAAGTGACTTGAATATAGATGAATTAGTTTGACATAGAACATTCTCATTACCTTAATTCATTACGTGGTTTGGCGAAAACATCACAACAAATCAAAAAGTAACCCTACAATAAATAATGATTTCACATCATTACATAAAGCATAAAATAGTACATTTTTTTGTGTGTTTTTTTTCCTAGGTCAATGCTTAATGATCAAATCGATCTTCTTCTGATTGGCAAAACTGGAAATGGGAAAAGCGCTCTGGGTAACTCAATTATTGACCACAGCGCGTTTTTTAGTGAGCCTTCTAGTACTTCAGTTACTAAAGAAGTCAGGGATGAGGTGAACGAAATTAATGGAAGGATTATCAAAATAGTGGACAGTCCAGGGGTTGAGGACACGGACTGGGAAAATGATGAAACTACAAACTCTGTAGTTAATGCACTGTCCCAGGCTATCGCCATCAACCCACAAGGCTACCACGCCTTTCTTCTGGTTGTAAAGTTTGGTGGCCGATTTACGAAAGAAGATCAAGGGACTGTAGACTACTTAAAGAAGGTATTTGGTCAGAGTTTTGTCAGGAAGTTTTGTATACTGGTCTTGACTTATGGCGATCAGTTTGAAGCTCAAGTTAAAGACAAATTTAAAGATTGGATACAATCACAAAAAGGTGTTTTGTCTGACTTGGTGAAAGAGTGTAACAACAGAGTCATTCTATTTGACAATCAAACAACGGACAGACAAAAGAGACAAAGACAAGTCAGTGAACTGATAGAGATTGTTGACAGCTTAAAACAGGAGAATAGCCGCTACACCAACGATCAGTTTGATCTAGCCAAAACTGAAAGGGAATCCCTAGAACTTACTTCAAAAGCTCCTCTAATAATTGAAGCAGCTATGACAGAAGCTAATTTAATTTTTAAACAATTTAAACGAATACAAGTAACTGTTAAATCTAATTATGACCCCGCACCGCTCGAACCACTTTTAAAAAGAATCAATATATTGTGTGACTCAGTAAGGCACAAAGACAGCAAAACAGGAGTTCTTGGTGACTTGCTGATACACATTGAGACCCTCAAATCTTCTATACGTGATGAAATAAAAGTATGCAGGAGGATATCTGAAGTAGAAATAGAAATGAGAACAAAATATGATTATCAGTTAGAAGAATCAAATCAAAAGCTCAAAGACGCAAAGCTTAACTTTGATCGCCTTAGCCAGGAAAGAAAGAAATCCGAATTACACAAAATTCAGAAATTGGAAGAAGAAATTCGGAAACTAAAAAGAGAAAAAGACGAATCGGAGATGTACCAATTAGACCACTCTTCAGAGTTTGAGCTGATAACAACTACAATTCCTGAGATTGAAGAACAATATACACGAGTTAGAGAAAAGCATAGAAAAAATGTCTTATCTTCCCTGTTTCATAAGATTGCGAAGACTTTCTCGAAAAAATCAAAAGACATAGATCTACCACCGGTACAGGACGACTTAGAAATAGATTTAACGCAATTTATGTATTAATTACATTGTTATGCAGCAGGTAATGCACTAGGACCGAGGTCGGCCACTTTCTTGACTTGGTGGGCCAAAGAAAAAAAGCATCATGTCTAGCGAACAAAAGATTTTTTGGTATAAATAATTGTAAATAATGACAATAGTATACTCTTATCTTTAATCTATACAGATTTCATTCCCGGTCATTTCATCCCCGGTCACTTCATCCCCTGGTCACGTCACCCCCTGGTCATTTCATCCTCGGTCATTTCATCCCGGTCACTTTACCCCCGGTCACTTCATCCCCGGTCACTTCACCCCCTGGTCATTTCATCCCACGGTCATTTCATCCCCTGGTCATTTCACCCCCCTCATATATTCAAAGCCTCAAGATATAAAAATATTTCCGTTTAAAAAAATAAATCCTTTAGTTTAGTGTCCAATGGCCGCGGCGCACTGCTGCGGTTCACGCAATAATATGAAAAACTACTTATTGATTGTTGTTTTGAATTATGTTCCACTTATATGCATATTAAATATAATTTTTCTTCTTGTAAATGTAATACTTAGTATGACAGAACTTACCAAACTTATCAATATAATTGTAAAAAAAAATAATTTTGGGACAAATATCTAAAACCGTTTGCATAAATGTGTTGAAAAAATGATATATGGTCGTCTCCCTTACTAAAAAACTCCCGTGTTTGTTACTATTAATAGTAAATAGTTGTAAAAATGGTGTATTTTATGAAAAACTGCTTGTATAATTGATTTTAAAAATTTGATTTTTCGCTTTTAGAAAAGAAAAAAAGTAGCCATTGCATCAGAACTTTGAATTTTCTATAATATTATGATGTCGGATGTTCACTCTCTTTTCTAGTTTACGAGATCTAAACGGGACGGACGGACGGACGATTCGACAGACAAACCACACAAAACTAATAGCGTCTTTTCTCCTTTCGGGGGCCGCTAAAATGATGTAAACATATATATCTATATATAATAAAAGACTTATTCATTGAATTACTTTGCTTTTAGATTTATACAGCTGACTGAGAGAGAGAGAGAGAGAAATAGAGAGAGAGAGAGAGAAAGAGAGAGACAGAAAGAGAAACAGGTACTGAGAGATTTAAATGCTTTGCTTTTTGCCTAATATAGCTGGAGAGAAAGAGAGGGGGTGAAAGAAAGAGATGGAGAGAGAAAGAGATGGAGTGAGAAAGAGATGGAGAGAGAAAGAGATGGAGAGAGAAAGAGATGGAGAGAGAAAGAGATGGAGAGAGAAAGAGATGGAGAGAGAAAGAGATGGAGAGAGAAATAGAGGGGGTGAGAGAAAGAGATGGAGAGAGAAAGAGATGGAGAGAGAAAGAGATGGAGAGAGAAAGAGATGGAGAGAGAAAGAGATGGAGAGAGAAAGAGAGGGAGAGAGAAAGAGAGGGGGTGAGAGAAAGAGATGGAAAGAGAAAGAGATGGAGATAGAAAGAGATGGTGAGAGAAAGAGATGGAGATAGAAAGAGATGGAGAGAGAAAGAGATGGAGAGAGAAAGAGAGGGGGTGAGAAAGAGATGGAGAAAGAAAGAGATGGAGAGAGAAAGAGATGGAGAGAGAAAGAGATGGAGTGAGAAAGAGATGGAGAGAGAAAGAGATGGAGAGAGAAAGAGATGGAGAGAAAGAGATGGAGAGAGAAAGAGATGGAGAGAGAAAGAGAGGGGGTGAAAGAGATGGAGAGAGAAAGAGATGGAGAGAGAAAGAGATGGATAGATAGAGATGGAGAGAGAGAGAGAGACAGGGGGTGAGAGAAAGAGATGGAGAGAGAAAGAGAGGGGGTGAGAGAAAGAGATGGAGAGAGAGAGAGGAGTGGAGAGAAAGACTGAGAAAAAAGAAGTTGGAAAAGAGAGAGAGAAAGAGAGAAAGTGAAACAAAAATAGAGAGAAAGTGATGACATAGAATGTGAGATGTGTGTCCAAATATTTAAGTCCAAAACCTATCTCGTATTGATCATTTACTTTTTAATTGAATGCATTTTATTTGGAATAATAAATTTCGCAAGTGTCTCGTATAATAGAACTTGTCTTTAAACGGAACACGCTTAAGCCACTCAAGAAATAGAAACTCAAAACACTTTCAATGAATAAGAACAGTAAGAAATGACATTGAACATTTAAAATAACTATCTAAGCACAATGCTGATAATTGCTAGGCCAAACCTATTGCGTTAGATCAGTGTTTCTCAGGGGTACGGGAAGACCTCATAAACTATTTTTTTTTTACATACCCATTTATTATGTTCTGTTAATGAATTACAGTGTGGTGGGGGTGAGGCAAGGGGTACTCAGCATCACAAAAGGATAAAAGGGGTACACTTAGTTCAAAAGGTTTGGGAAACACTGCATTAGATTAATAGATAAACAACCCCCTTCCTCGTTCTCAAGAGTCAACCAGAAACTTTTAAGACCAAGAACATGACAAAGGTTTATTTAGTCACGTGACACCAGCATTAGAAAACTTTACAAGACGCAGAGAAAGAGATGAAGCTAGATGAAGCTACTCTCTTTCTTGGGGAGGAAGTCTCTAGGCCGAGGCTCCGCTTCCGAACCCTTCTGTCTCAAGTTTGAATCCCTATAGAGACGGAGATTGAGTTTCGAGTTTGCTAGCATGCTCCCCACGTCTAAAGTGTACCTGAACAAACGTAAGGGCGGGTTGGTCGTTGTGGTGACGTTATTTTTATTATATTGTGGTGACATTGTTTTTATTATATTGTGGTGACGTTATTTTTATTATATTGTGGTGACATTATTTTTATTATATTGTGGTGACGTTATTTTCATTATATTGTGGTGACATTATTTTCATTATATTGTGGTGACATTATTTTCATTATATTGTGGTGACACTATTTTCATTACATTGTGGTGACGTTATTTTCATTATATTGTGGTGACATTATTTTCATTATATTGTGTTGACATTATTTTCATTATATTGTAGGGATATTGAAATTGTAAAGTCTGAAAGGGTTATTTACATTTTATCATAATAATTTTGAACTAAAAATGTAGTTATCAATTTTGAATAATATAGACCTTATTAAATAACAGTATGACTACTGTCTATGTAAAAGTGATCTTTGACTGCAGTAGCAGAATAGCTAACTGGTAATTCCCAAAATCGGTGACAGAAATGGTAAACTAATTATTTTATTTTCCTTGTTTATGGTAAAGGTAGATCTTATAATATAGCTACCTGTAAATAATATGGCTTGCAAGAGTGACACAGGTATGGCATGATTGGACCCATTGAGAGTAGTATCGTTCCGTCGTCTGCTCCTTTTTTTTTTCAGCAGTAGCCTCCCTTTGCATACGCTGTAGTTGTTTTCTGAGGGATTAACGTTATGTTCGTATCATTAGTGATGTTTGATATAGATGTTCACATTTTAGCGTTAAATATTTGACAAGTACTTTCTTGATTTCTTTTTTTTTTAATATGAAGTAGTTTTACTTGTATTTTATTCATAAAGCTGTGTGTGGATTTGATCCTATATTCTAACAACTACGATAATGTTTGAATTAGGAAGAACAGTGTGTATTTCAACTTTAAAACAAACATGTTAACTCCTTACAAAATTATTTTGGCAGTATATGACATATGCCTTGATTTTCAACATTAGAGCTAAAGTAAATCACCATACGACAAAGTCCGGAGATCATTTCTTCATAAGACAGACCAAGATTTAGTTAGTTTAATCTGTAAGTTACTATTTATGTGTAATAAACTACTATTTATGTATCAATCCTCAAGTTACTATAATCTACTATTTATGTATCAATCCTCAAGTTACTATAATCTACTATTTATGTATCAATCCTCAAGTTACTATAATCTACTATTTATGTATCAATCCTCAATTTACTATAATCTATTATTTATGTATCAATCCTCAAGTTACTATAATCTACTATTTATGTCCAACCTCATTATGTTGTATACTTTTGTTTAATTCCTTTCATAATCAACATTCATATAAAATGTACAATTTTTCAATATAAAAAAGATCCCCAAAAAGAGGCCTTGAGCCCAAGAATACCCATGATGCAATGGCTTAGTGAAAAGCACAAAGGCTGAGGTGTCCTGAAAACAACAAGAACAACATATGCCTTAACTCTTTCTCTCCGTAATTATTTACCACATTCTGGTGGAATCAACGCTGGTATCGCCAGTTAGGAGGAGAAAGAGTTATGTCTATCTGGGACAATCTTGTACACGTTTTTTCTCCCACTTCCCATTCTCGGATCAAGCTGAAACTTTGTGGAACTTTATTCGTTGTAGATGACAACACAGGGATGAATGAAAATAATAGAATAGTCTATTAGTAAATCAATTAGACGACGTTAATTAATTTCATTTTATAATTAGACAATATGACATGTGCAAAGGAGACACCATTTTAAAAAATTCTTAATCTTTAATCCTAAGGATCAAGATACTCAAAGAGAAATATCTTCAACACCAAAAGAATATTTTTCATGTCTTTATTAATTTTAAGAAAACTTTCGACAGAGTAATGCATGGGGCACTCTGGGCAATAATGAAAAGGACAATTTAAATAAAAGCATTATGAAGGTAACCAGAGACTCAAAGATTGGACTTGCCAGTAATTGAAAGAGATTCTATCCAAGGCAAAAGAACCGAAAAAGGCAGTCAACGGATCTTGTGTGGTGCCCCAACAGTCAAACAGACTAAAGGATAAAGAAGTAAAAAAGAAAATTTCCCCTTTCAGACCTTGCGATCTAAGGGGCAGATGATGTATAGATCATATGCTTCTATGGCCAACAGTTAACAAGGGTGTCACATGGGCAGAACAACGACCAACCGCCTTTATTTTTCCCCAACTTAAGTCAGGTACCCAGCAGAGTTCGGTAGACTCAGGGACGCCCTAAAAATCCTGAAATTCAAATCTCAGTCTTTATCGAGATTCGAACCCAGGACGCCAGTTTCGGAAGCCGATCGCTTAACCACTCAGCCACCTCTCCTTAACTAAAGGATAAGTGCAGGTGAATCTTTGATAAGAGAGTTAACTGCCTCCATTGCAAAATATTTTTTTTATTTGCTTCTAGATATTCTACTTATCAACACCATAAACTGCACATTCTGATTGTCAGCAGTAAAAAAAAAACAACTTTCTCATACTTAAATAGCTTCCCTTTAAGCTTCCACGTCTATCAGTGAAGATCAAGTAAAGGTCTAGTTCGTAGTAAAAATCTTCTTCAGATGTTTAGCATTTGAAAAACAATTTCTCGAATACTTTTGAGCTGAGACAGTTCAGTGATGTGAGTAAAACCTTTTCACTTGATTCTCTTAGTGGTATGTAACATTTCTGCTAGTTTTACTTGTACATACAATATTGAATGTAAGAACTTAATCTTTATCGCTGTGCTGTTGTGTATTAGCTCAAAGATATTTAGTTTTAAATCTCGGGACTTAATTGATAACAAGGTTAACACAAATATATAGTACTTTTTATTGACAGTTAGAATCTTCAATTATGCCCTGTGTTTTAATCATGATTAGATCAGCTGTCGTCATCGAGAAGTACGTAGAAGTCAAACTCATAAAGCGCTGGTTGTGAATGTGTATGTGTTTCGTGTGTGAATGTTGTTCGAATTTTTCATCTCTACTGTTATTGTACAGTAGTTACGCTGATGTTGTCACTTGTACTCAAACTGAATTTCCATTTGATTGGATCAATAAAATTATCTTATCTTATCTCATTATTACTAATTTTTATCACTTTAGTTTTACTACCTTTTCTTTTTTTTTTGGGGGGGGGGGGGCGGGGGGAAAGCGGCTTTATGTGATAATGCATGTCATAACGTTTTTTTTCTTCATAAATCTCCAAAAAGGTGATTGTTCTATTTAAATTCCATTCAGTCATAATCTGATATTGTGACGTTACATTCTTCCGACTAGCCTTGACCTTGTCCTGCTTGCAAGCTTAAGCGTGAGAGTAGTGAAGCATATTTAGGCTCCCTGGGAATTTTCCCGAAAGATAACTTGTTTTAAAACACATTTCATGTCACAAAGGAAAGTAGCATTTTGTTTAAAGTTAGGCCTAATAAACCTGTGGCGTAGCTAAGAACAGGCCATCATTTGAGCGGCCCGTGGGCTTGACCTCTTTAGGGGCCCCTGCATTTTGACATTCGACATCATGACATGAGATGATGGTGTAATAGTTAATATCTAATGTAAAAAAAAAAATTCGAATGCCCGTTTGGGGTCCCCTTAAAGTTGGGTCTCGGGGGGATTTTCAAATCTTCCCCCCATCCTCCCACCAAAGCTACGCCACTGTAATAATCGACAAGTTGACTTAATAACTTGGTCATCACGCATGCAAACATACAATTTATAATTATTTCTCAGGGCCTAATTCACAAATTGGTCACGAATATCATGAAAACTAAATCACTTCCGGTCATTTGTGCATTTATTCTGACATACATAAAAAAAAATAGATTATGCACAAATACACACATTCATCAGTGACAACCATATTGTATTTACACACTTCCGGTCATTCGTGTATACATTCTGACATATAAATAAAAATAGATTATACACACATACACACATTCATCCCTGACAACCATATTTTATTTATTAATTATTGTTGGAACATTTCATTCAAAATGTATCTATATTTAGTTTCAATCCGGCAATGGAAGAGGACCCTTCACATAAATCATTTAACGACAAAATTGGACATTTTCAAAAATTCCAATTAATAGACAGCCGGAAATTAGCGCCACCAAAGACGCCCCCAAAGCCAGCCAGACGAGGTCTCACTAATGTCTCCGTAACGCAGTCACGTGTCACAAGCTCGATGTCATCCCCTCCCAAGGATCTGACACTTGAACAAGAAAATCAAAATGTAGAACATGTCACGGAGCAACAGTCTGGGGCTAATTCAGTGACAATGCAACATCAAGGCACTATAGATATGGTAAGTATGTATGTATGAAAATTAACGCAATTTTCATTATATTTATTAGTAAACTTACAAAATGTTTGTAAAATGTGTTACATGTTTCGGATGTTCCTTCAGAGTTGAAGATAATTACTTCCTAGTCCAAACCTCCCGCAGGACGACGTGGGATGGGAGCGGGCAGGGTTTGAACCCTGGACCATCGATAAATCTGAACGACAGTCCAGCGCGCAAACCGCACGACCAGGCAGCCAAATTGATTATCACTTTTAAGACAGTTAAAATAGAGAAATGTTTCTAATAATTTCATTGGCTCTGTCTTTCAATGGGACAACGCGCCCGTGTCTCTTTGTATTTATCTCTTTTCTTTCTTCTCTGTCTCTCTCTCTTCTCGTCATGATAAAAATAAAGATTATTGAAAACAAAAAACAAAGTGTTCATAGTAAAAGAATTATCTATCTATCTTTCTAATGCAGGGGTTCTCAACCTGTGGGTCGCGACCCCCTTGGGGGTCGATTGACGATTTGCCAGGGGTCGCCCAAGACCATCAAAAATAAGAATTGTTGTTGTCTATTCTTCTATTGCTGTGTGTGTCTATTGCGGTGGGGGGGTGTCGCGGCAGAGTGGTATTTTGTAAAAAGGGGTCGCCGAGCTTAAAAGGTTGAGAACCGCTGTTCTAATGTGTAAAGAAATAAAATTTTGTAAACGACAATGTATTGAATTCGTTTACTGTTAAAGTAATGCTGTACCTTTGCCATTTTTTTTTAGTTTATTAATACAGATGCAGATGAAGGTGACACAAGGTGAGTATATAATTCATATAAATTTATAATACTTTAATAAACAATACTTACTTAATTAATTAACAATATTTTATCATTTAATTGCGAGAGAGGATTAAATATTCACATATTTGATACACCCGCATACATCCATACTTTGCAAAAAGTAGCACTGTGATAGGTTTGTGGTATGAGTGTCTAAGAGGCATAAACCAGTGGGTTTGAGTTTAAAACCCTTCTGTGCTGTGGTTCACGAGCCCCCAAAGGCAGTATATCATAGATACTACCTCCCCCGCTCACTAGTGCTCTGAGCATGAAAAACGCGTGTAAAAAAACTGATTTATATAGACATGTGCAAGATTTAATATTTCTATTTTTCTACAGGTCAAGCCTTAACGACAATATTGACTTGCTACTGATTGGAAAAACTGGTTATGGAAAAAGCGCCTTGGGTAACTCTATACTGAACTGCGACGCATTTGTTAGTGAGCCTTCTTTTACTTCTGTTACCAAAGATGTTTGCGATGAGGCGAATGAAGTTAATGGAAGGACCATCAAAATAGTGGACAGTCCAGGGGTTGGAGACACGGACTGGGAAAATGATGAAACTACAAACTTTGTAGTCAATGCACTGTCCCAGGCTATCGCCATCAACCCACAAGGCTACCACGCCTTTCTTTTGGTTGTAAAATTTGGTGGCCGATTCACGAAAGAGGATCAAGGGACTATAGACTTCTTAAAGAAAGTATTTGGTCAGAGTTTTGTCAGGAAGTTTTGTATACTGGTCTTGACGTATGGCGATCAGTTTGAAGCTCAAGTTAAAGACAAATTTAAAGATTGGATACAATCACAAAAAGGTGTTTTGTCTGACTTGGTGAAAGAGTGTAACAACAGAGTCATTCTATTTGACAATCAAACAACAGACAGACACAAGAGACAAAGACAAGTCAATAAACTGATAGAGATTGTTGACAGCCTAAAACTGGAGAATTGCCGCTACACCAACGACCAATTCGATCTAGCCAAAACTGAAAGAGAGGCCTTGATGCTGAGCACCAAAGAGCCACAGATAACTGATGAGACAATAACTGAAGCGAAAATTATTTCGCACAAATTTAAACGTGCACTGGAAATTGTTAAAACTGATTTTAATCCTGCACCGTTAGAACCACTACTGGAGAGGATTAATAAGCTATATGCCTTGATAATGGCGACAGATAACAAAACAGGAATACTTGCTGATTTACTGATTTACCTCGAAACTATTAAGTCATCAATAAGTGATGAGATTAAATTCTGCAAGAGGCTGTTGGAATTGGAAAAGCAGATAAGAGAAGAGAACGCGATTCAGTCGACCCTGCTGGCTCAGAGGCTAAGAGAAACAAAACTGAACAATGAACAACTTAAAGGCGAAGAGAAACAGCAGCAAAAAGAGATTCAGAAACTGAAAGAGAGTGAAGCGGAATGGGAGCAACAGAGAAAAAGAATAATGGCTGAATTGTATTCCGTCACAAATAGAATTCCTGAGATCGATAAACAGAACAGAAAGATAGCCTCGAAACACAGAAATTTCTTTTCTTCGGTTTGTCACAAAATTAAGAAAACGTTTACAAACAAATCCTAAGATACGCCAATAACAAATGTTAATGTCCTCATAACCATATAGAAAGAACTTGTGATAAACATTATGAAACTAAGATTTTATTTTCGTACAAGCCAATATTCATTTCTTAACAAATTGCAAGAAGTTTGGTAAAAAAAAATAATATTTTAACTTTTTCGAAAGCGAATAAAATATGGAAAATACATACAAAAAATATTTTACATTATTCATAACAATGTGATGAGTTTACATTGTATAGACCTGCATGCATTCTATAATAAATGACTCATTGACACAAGCGATTCTCTTTTTATTTTTATTATATTAAGATGCATCTTAGGCGACCTACACATATGACGACATTATTTCAAAGCGAAACTAGTTTAGAGAGAGAGAAAAAAGTTGATGCTATGCTTTTAGAGGAGTTACATGGCTACTGCAGTGACTGAGACTGCACTGTTCCCATTGGGAACTAATTCGTTATAATTGAAGATATTAAAGCTGACTTGGTCTGTTTATCAATGAGTTCAATCAATAGTGCATGTGTCTGATTGGTCTGTTTGTCAATGAAACTCACGAAGGCGCGGTGGCTGAGTGGTAAGACGCTTGGCTTCTAAACCGGGTGTCCCGGGTTCCAATCCTGGTGAAGACAAGGATTTTCAATTTCGAGATCTTTATGGCACGTCTGAGTGCACCCAGCTGTAATAGGTATTTGACATAAGTCGGAGAAAAATAAATGCGGTTTGTCGTTGTGCTGGCCACATGTTATCCTCGTAAACATGACCTATAGATCGCAAGGCTTGAAAGGAAGACTTTCTGTTTTTTTTAAAATACAAACTCAAAAATAATAATACATATACAGTCCTGCCTATATTACGCAGACATAATCTTTTGATTAAAGACCTGTGTCGTGGCAACGAGCTAATGGTCTCCACTGGCCACAGATCGTGACGTTGCAGGTCAGTGTTCAGGCCTTCTATAAAGAATGGTCTTGGTACAGTACGAGTTCAGAACGGGACGGAGAATTATTCCCAGGTATTCCCAGCATCTTTACAGCCTCAGACAACCCCGCTTGCGCTGGATTGGACATGTTCGCCGGATGGAGGACAAGCGCATCCCGAAAGTCATCTTCTATGGACAACTCGCGACTGGCACAAGAAAAAGTGGTCGCCCGCACCTCCGTTACATAGATGTAATAAAACGTGACCTCAAATCAGTGAACATCAATACTGACCATTGGGAAGACATAGATCTAGACCGCAACAGATGGAGAGAGACAGTGACCAAGAAAGCTATAGACAGCGAAAGAACATGGGACTCCGCTCTGGAAGAAAAACGGACAATGCGAAAAATGGCCAGCTCCTCTACCACCGAAGCGAAAGACATCTTAACCTGAAATATTTCTGGACGAGGGTATCTCTCCAAAATAGGGCTCCACAGCCACACGAGGAAGTGTGCGAGATGAACCATAGTCGTTCTACGACTGAAGGAGGCAAACATTTAAGTTCAAAGATTATTTTTACAAAGCTTGTATCCGCTTACTCTGTCTGTCTGTGTGGGTTCTGGGATCAAGTTGAAATTCTAGCACAATTAGTCATTGGTATCAACAAGAAAACAATCAGTATTCAGTGATTACCGATTAGTCAATTAATTATTGGTAGGTAATTATTTTGTTTGATACCAACCTTCAGTGTTCACAGATATAACAAAGATATGTAGTGTTTGGTTCCCATAGATAATTGTACACATTATCTCTTCTACATCCAGTCTCAGATCAAGTTGAAACTTTAAACTATTGTTGATTGTACCTAACAAAGCATGAATCAATAAAAAAAAAAGATCATCCATCAGTCAATTTATCATCGGTAATTAATTATTTTCTTTAATATCGCATAAGGGAAATAACTTTAACATTCTTTAAAGATACAGTTGTAAGTGTAGAGTTTTCCCCCCTTATTTTGTTTTCTTTTAATCATTTTGTTTGTTGTTTTATCGGATTAAAAAATAGGCAATACACTACTGCACTACACAGACAGTGTTATTCATGGTAGCTTAAAGTGTTAGTTGTTAGTGTGGAGTTCTTCCCCTTAGATACGCGTTATTTAATTAAATTATTTATTTTTTTTTAATTTTCATTTTGCTTGTTGGTATACTGACTACTGACTACACAGATAGTGCTTTTCATGGTGGCTTAAATGTGTTAGTAAGTGTGGAGTTCTTCCCCTTAGATACGCGTTATTTAATTAAATTATTTAATTTTTTTTAATTTTCATTTTGCTTGTTGGTATATTGAATACTGACTACACAGATAGCGCTATTCATGGTGGCTTAAATGTGTTCGTAAGTGTGGAGTTCTTCCCCTTAGATACGCGTTATTTAATTAAATTATTTTATTTTTAATTTTTATTTTGCTTGTTGGTATATTGACTACTGACTAAACAGATAGTGCTATTCATGGTGTCTTAAATGTGTTAGTGTGGAGTTCTTCCCATTTGATACGCTTTAAAAAAAATCATATTCTATATTTTCTATATATTGAAAACTGACTACACATCTAGTTTTTTATGGTGGCTTAAATGTAAACATTTAACCAGCCAAGTTACAACAATACTCTCAATAAGTAGGTCATAAATATTATCTGCTCAAGATATCTTGTATACCTACATGCTGATTATGCTTGTAACAGAATATAAATCTTTTTCGAAGTTATTTCTAAACACAGCCACGGGTATTTTACTGACGTAATCTAAAGTGATACTATTTATACATCGTACATTTTTTTATTGCCAGTTGAAGAGGTCCCTTGACGTCATTATGTAAAGCGTTTATTCGTCGCTACCATCTTTATAGACCACTTAGGCCTGCCCATCCAAACAGTATATCTTATCTTCTTATCTTATAGATTACAGACTTTACTTAAATATATAATACATATAAAATACTTTTAATAAAAGCCTATCTAAAAGGGAAGAACCATGAACTTTAAACTTTATCTATAGATAATGTTCGGCGCGCGGTGGCTGAGTCGTTAAGCGCTCGGCTTCCGAATCTGGGGTCCTGGGTTCGAATCTCGGTGAAGACTTGGATTTTGAATTTCTAATCTTTCGACTCAGGACCGGACACAACTGAATGAGACAACATATGTACCGGAAGCACAAAATTTGAACCAGTGAAATCTGCCAATGTGGAGTGTCACCAGAGAATGCCGAACACGTCCTCCAAAACTGCTCTCTTTACCAAGATGCCAGTATAAGACAATGGCCCCAAAACACCACCATAGAAAGAAAACTATATGGAGAGCTCCCTGATTTGGAAACCACTAGTCATCTGAGCACTCCAAAATAAAAATGAGAACGATGACGAAGAAGAATTTTAGGGCACCCCTGAGTCCATCCAACTCTAATGGGTACCTTACTTTAGTTGGAGAAAGTAAAGGCGGTTGGTCGTTGTGCTGGCCACATGACACCCTGCTCGTTAACCTTTGGCCATAGAAACAGATGACCTTAACATCATCTGCCCCATAGATCGCAAGGTCTGAAAGGGGAAACTACTTTTTTTGTTTTTTTTACTATAGATAATGTTTACGTTATTTCCCTTATTCGATATGAAACAAAAAAATAGTTACTAATAATTAATAGACTAATTGCGTATTATGTTGAATTGATTCGTGTTTACTTGGGCACGCTTAATAATTGTTTAAAGCAGCTATGCCCAAAGTACGGCCCGCGGGCCAGAACCGGCCCGCGATGTGGTTCCATCCGGCCCACCGAAACGTCGGCACAAAAAGTAGAAAATCCTCCCCTCTTAAAAGAAGTTGTAAATGTATCTTTACCTTCTTTAGGGCCCTCACTTTTTCTATCAATCATACCATGACCTTTAACGAGTGTGCGATTATGAGTTTATGAAATGGAACTCTGAATGTAGAATCTACCAGGAAAAGTGAATGGATCTTTTTTTTGTGGAACATGATAATAAGCAAACATATTTGTTTTGTAAAGAAAGTCTGGCTGTTTCAAAAAAAAACAAACATATACAGCGGCATTATAAAACAAATATGAAGGCCTTCTTGGTTTGAGCCGCGTCTAAGAGATTGGTTAAACTACGCCTACAGATTGGAGAACCGATGAGAATATTTACCGAAAAGAGACAAGAAAATAAGTAGGTGGTAAAAGTAGCTAAAATGTTGCTCACATTTTAAGTAGAGAAATGAAACCATTTTAATTTTTATGACGCGTAAAAAATGATAGACTTTAACTATCCCATTAATTAATGTAAGTACTAGAACCAATAGTTTCAAATACTTTCAGGTGAATTTTGATTTCATTTTTCGTACCTTTTTTGTTGATGTGGCCCGCGACAATCGTTTCGAAAGTTAAAATGGCCCGCAGGTCGACTAAGGTTGAGCATCACTGGTTTAAAGTATCAAATTGAGTTGAGAGAGGGAGAAATAGCGTGAACAATTATTTATTGAGATATCCCAACAAATTTAGCCGTATCTGTGAATTTTAAATAATTAATTTTTCTTGTTGGTATCAAACAAAATAATTATTAGTAATTAATTGACTAATTGGTTACTTTTTTATGATTCATGTATTGTCTATGTCAATGAATAATTGTGCAAAGTTTCAACTTGATCCGAGAATGGGTGTGGGAGAAATAAAGTGTACACACTTTTTTACCAGACAGACCTACAGAAAGATTTAACACACTCTCTCGCACATTCAACGAAGACTTAATCACTCAGTTCACAACACGTGCAACACTTCGCATTCATAACAAGGGGATATAACAATCATACCAAAATATCAAACTAAGATTCATTCTCGCCATACCTCCCCCTGACAGGCCAGGCAGACAGTGTGAGCTGATATTATCTTTATAAAAAGAAGACACTTTCGTCTAACGCATTTCATGTGTCAATCTAGTCATGCATGTTAAACCTAAATTCTGCTAAGTCGTTGGTTTTCCTAATTCAGGCAACCCATTTGATTCTCTAATGGCACTATGGAAAAAGAAGCACTTGTACGAATTTGTTCTAGTGTATGGAATAAGAAATATGCCACTAATCTTTGTGTCTTTATAAGTAATTCATAAGTTTTTTTTCTATTAATAAATAGCCAAGAAGTTAAACACAAAGAATAGTAAAAAAATAAAGATCCTTAATGTTTTCTGCCTTTCTTAATAAAATAGTGTTTGTAAAATGTTTAACATGTTTCGGATGTTCCTTCAGAGTTGAAAATAATCTACTTCCTGGTCCAAACCTCCCGCAGAACAACGGGGGGTGGCAGCGGGCAGGGTATGAACAGTCGAGACGAATGACTGTGTTACACAGGCAAGACTTAACGACAGACTGTAAAAATGTTATGTTATAAATACAAGAAGGATGCATACACCATAACACATTGAATTTTATGGGTTCTCAGATTTAATTTTTTAGGTCAGGGTTTTTATTGACATTGTGACAGTGTCGTTGTGAAAACAGTAGGTCTGTCTACATCCCTTCTTAAGCAGATATCTTTCATCACTTTCAACATGTCCATTTTTGAACTAAATTAATAGATGTTTGTATGTCTGTAAAATCTAATTTAACATAACATTGTACGAGTCCGTAAATAATAAGAACTAAAAATCATACAAACATAGACATTGATTATTAAAATAAAAAAAGAAAACAACTGTTAGAGCGAACTTAAGTTAAATTACATGAAATAGGTTCTGTAATTTAAAAGAAAAGCTATGCCTGAATGCAAAAGAAATGAAGCTGCATCGGTCAAGAGAAAGAAAAAGAAAGCTGCCCTGTCAGTGAGCCCTAGGACAGATGAATATAAATGCTCGAACTGTGGCAAACTCTGTCGATCCAGAATTGGCTTGATCAGTCAGTCCAGATTCTGCCCCCTCTCAAGACGTAACCAAAGCCAAAGACTCATCTGGGCGCATCCATTGTCTTACGAGACAGATAGCGTCATATAGAATTTAAAAGAAAAGCTATGCCTTGACAGCTGTGAATTAAAGGCAATGACTTTATAGGTTTTCATTGTCTTAAATAATGCATTTATCAGTTCTTTAGTTGAAGAGAATCCCTTGGCATATTATTCTAGATTGATATAGCTAGCATTCGACATTACGTAGGATTGGTGATACACTGCAAGGCTTTGTCTGCACACAATGTGGGAAAATATGCAGGTCGTAGCTGGGTTTGCGTAGTAGCCATGTGAAACATTACACTCTTCCTAAATCTTCGAAATCATAGAGATTGACATTAGAATAGATAGCTAGCATTGAATTCAATCTTTATAATAGTTATATGCTGGGACATTGACAAATATCGTTAAGAAATTAAGTTAAAGTTGTTCTAGTCAGAATGATACTGATGAGCTTTCAACTCTATGGCAGTCTATGCCTAGGACAAATAGCTTGCTGTTTTTCTTCAGTTGTCATACAGAGTGTTGGTTTAGTTAGGATGCAATGGTAGTAGGGTCTGTCTATGGTGAATTAGGAAGGGGCATTCAAAATGATGTACTTTATTGTTTCATAAGGGTGGGCGTAGGGCCGGCATTAAGTTATTGAAGGCCCTAGGTGAAGTTAATTGGGTGGCCTCAAAATGAATAGAAAAACAAAATTAAGACCGAAAAATATGCAATGAATTTAAAAACTTCTAAATCAACAAAAAAACTAAATTCATGTAACGCCAATAGGAAGAATGTGCTTCCTTGGACGATTCGTGATCACCAGAGTAGAAATAACGTTTCGACATTTCACCGAAAGGAAGAAACAGTGGTCTTCTAACATATGGAGTCTAACAAGTAAATATAAAGATTCGTGAATAAACCTTGAATCATAGTAGAGACTTACATGTAGGCTAGTAGATATTGACCCAAATAGTTCTGCTAAGTCTGCTAACTTTGTTATTTGATCCATGTTTCGCAATATCCCCCCCCCTCTTCGTGATGTTTATAGGCTAAGGTAACATTGACAGTGAGGTAGTTTACTGGTCTGTTTGGTTGTTCCATAGATGACCCAGCCTTTGATAGACTATCATCCTTCTTATTTCCAATGATACCAATGTGATAAGGGCTCAATTGAAATATAGCAGTTATATTACAATTTGAAATTTGAAAATGTATTATCATGGTTTATTTTGTAAACATCAGTCAATGCTTACAGAGTAGATTGTACGTCTGTAAATACATTAGTTTCTGATGGTGCATGTAAATAATAATAATAATTATCCCTTTTATATAGCGCTACTTTCATGCTTATATCAAGCTCAGAGCGCTTTGGTCCAATCTCATTTGCGACAAGTGGGGGCAGGGGGTATCTACGAGAAGGTTTTTCCGTGCTGCCTTCAGGCGCTGAGTAAACACAACTCTGCCCGAGTCGGGTGTCGTAGTCAAGACAAGCCAAGTTAGCGTACTTAGCCTCTAGACCACGCTTCCCACTTGTTTTCTTCTGTCTGTAATGTTATAGTGAAAGAACATAGACAATAAATGTTATAACACCAGTGTATGCATGCACGATTCATAACAATAACATAACAATAACTGCTATAACACCAGTGTATGCATGCATGATTCATAACAATAACATAACAATAACTGTTATAACAACAGTGTATGCATGCACGATTCATAACAATAACATAACAATAACTGCTATAACACCAGTGTATGCATGCACGATTCATAACAATAACATAACAATAAATGTCATAACACCAGTGTATGCATGCATGATTCATAACAATAACATAACAATAACTGTCATAACACCAGTGTATGCATGCATGATTCATAACAATAACATAACAATAACTGTCATAACACCAATGTATGCATGCATGATTCATAACAATAACATAGCAATAACTGTTATAACACCAGTGTATGCATGCATGATTCATAACAATAACATAACAATAACTGTCATAACACCAGTGTATGCATGCATGATTCATAACAATAACATAACAATAACTGTTATAACACCAGTGTATGCATGCACGATTCATAACAATAACATAACAATAACTGTTATAACACCAGTGTATGCATGCATGATTCATAACAATAACATAACAATAACTGTCATAACACCAATGTATGCATTCATGATTCATAAAAATAACATAACAATAACTGTTATAACACCAGTGTATGCATGCATGATTCATAACAATAACATAACAATAACTGCTATAACAACAGTGTATGCATGCATGATTCATAACAATAACATAACAATAAATGTTATAACACCAGTGTATGCATGCATGATTCATAACAATAACATAACAATAACTGTTATAACACCAGTGTATGCATGCATGATTCATAACAATAACATAACAATAAAAGTTATAACAACAGTGTATGCATGCATGATTCATAACAATAGCATAACAATAAATGTTATAACACCAGTGTATGCATGCATGATTCATAACAATAGCATAACAATAAAAGTTATAACACCAATGTATGCATGCATGATTCATAACAATAGCATAACAATAAATGTTATAACAACAGTGTATGCATGCATGATTCATAACAATAGCATAACAATAAATGTTATAACAACAGTGTATGCATGCATGATTCATAACAATAGCATAACAATAAAAGTTATAACAACAGTGTATGCATGCATGATTCATAACAATAGCATAACAATAAATGTTATAACAACAGTGTATGCATGCATGATTCATAACAATAGCATAACAATAAATGTTATAACACCAGTGTATGCATGCATGATTCATAACAATAGCATAACAATAAAAGTTATAACACCAATGTATGCATGCATGATTCATAACAATAACATAACAATAACTGTCATAACACCAGTGTATGCATGCATGATTCATAACAATAACATAACAATAACTGTCATAACACCAATGTATGAATGCATGATTCATAAGAATAACATAGCAATAACTGTTATAACACCAGTGTATGCATGCATGATTCATAACAATAACATAACAATAACTGTCATAACACCAGTGTATGCATGCATGATTCATAACAATAACATAACAATAACTGTTATAACACCAGTGTATGCATGCACGATTCATAACAATAACATAACAATAACTGTTATAACACCAGTGTATGCATGCATGATTTATAACAATAACATAACAATAACTGTCATAACACCAATGTATGCATTCATGATTCATAACAATAACATAACAATAACTGTTATAACACCAGTGTATGCATGCATGATTCATAACAATAACATAACAATAACTGCTATAACAACAGTGTATGCATGCATGATTCATAACAATAACATAACAATAAATGTTATAACACCAGTGTATGCATGCATGATTCATAACAATAACATAACAATAACTGTTATAACACCAGTGTATGCATGCATGATTCATAACAATAACATAACAATAAAAGTTATAACAACAGTGTATGCATGCATGATTCATAACAATAGCATAACAATAAATGTTATAACACCAGTGTATGCATGCATGATTCATAACAATAGCATAATAATAAAAGTTATAACACCAATGTATGCATGCATGATTCATAACAATAGCATAACAATAAATGTTATAACAACAGTGTATGCATGCATGATTCATAACAATAGCATAACAATAAATGTTATAACAACAGTGTATGCATGCATGATTCATAACAATAGCATAACAATAAAAGTTATAACAACAGTGTATGCATGCATGATTCATAACAATAGCATAACAATAAATGTTATAACAACAGTGTATGCATGCATGATTCATAACAATAGCATAACAATAAATGTTATAACACCAGTGTATGCATGCATGATTCATAACAATAGCATAACAATAAAAGTTATAACACCAATGTATGCATGCACGATTCATAACAATAACATAACAATAAATGTTATAACACCAGTATACGAATGCAAAGATCAGTTTAAACCTAAATACAATTCTAATGTAGATCTCTACACTGGCCTATAAACTATACTGACATTAAGCATTTGACTACAGCTGTATCTCAAACCGAGGACAAGGACGTGGCCCTAACTAAACTATCACCCATACACACGGAAGGTATGCACATCACTTAAACATTTATTGTGGCCTATTGTGTTCGTCTCTTGGGGACTCTCTTTCTTCACTACCAACAGTTTAAAGTTATAAACTTAGCCTAAGTGCATAGACTTCGTATGAACAAAAAAAAAAAGGATTTTTAACGTAGGCTATTCATAATCAATCATAATTAGTCACATATAACCTCGAAGAGACGATGGAGTATGTCCAGTAACTGGTATGTATTTTTTTTTTACTCAAAGTAAGACAAAAATGTAATTATAACTGAGTCTTAAAATTATATAAAAGAATATTACTCTCCAGCTGTAAATCTTGTGATACATCTTATGATACGAGAGTAATATTTATTATTTCCAACTATCATAAAAGTGTACGAATAGTAATACTTGAATTTATATGGACTATTGCCTTACGTAAAAATAAATTCGCTTCAATATTCACACTCTCTGTACAGAGAAAAGAAATATTAATACCTATGTTGTATCAAACAATATAGTGTTACTTTCTTTCCAGGGCCGGTCTTTGGTAAAGGCAAACTAGGCAGCCGCTTAGGGCCTCCGATTGAATGGGGCTTCGCATAGTACTCTAAACATTTTTTTTAACGAAGAAATACCTTGACTTGTGCCCAGCATTATTGTGGCAGTATTGTTGAAGTATTGTTGAAGTACTGTTGAAGTATTGTTGAAGTATTGTTGGAGTATTGTTGAAGTACTGTTGAAGTATTGTTGGAATATTGTTGAAGTACTGTTGAAGTATTGTTGAAGTATTGTTGAAGTATTGTTGGAGTATTGTTGAAGTATTGTTGAAGTATTGTTGAAGTATTGTTGAAGTATTGTTGAAGTACTGTTGAAGTATTATTGGAATATTGTTGAAGTATTGTTGAAGTATTGTTGAAGTATTGTTGGAGTATTGTTGAAGTATTGTTGAAGTATTGTTGGAGTATTGTTGAAGTATTGTTGGAGTATTGTTGAAGTATTGTTGAAGTATTGTTGGAGTATTGTTGAAGTATTGTTGAAGTATTGTTGAAGTATTGTTGGAGTATTGTTGAAGTATTGTTGAAGTATTGTTGAAGTACTGTTGAAGTATTGTTGAAGTACTGTTGAAGTATTGTTGGAATATTGTTGAAGTATTGTTGAAGTATTGTTGAAGTATTGTTGAAGTATTGTTGAAGTATTGTTGGAGTATTGTTGAAGTATTGTTGAAGTATTGTTGAAGTATTGTTGAAGTATTGTTGAAGTATTGTTGGAGTATTGTTGGAGTATTGTTGAAGTATTGTTGAAGTATTGTTGAAGTATTGTTGAAGTATTGTTGAAGTATTGTTGAAGTACTGTTGAAGTATTGTTGGAATATTGTTGAAGTATTGTTGAAGTATTGTTGAAGTATTGTTGAAGTATTGTTGAAGTATTGTTGAAGTATTAAATAATTATTGTTGGAGTATTGTTGAAGTATTGTTGAAGTATTGTTGAAGTATTGTTGGAGTATTGTTGGAGTATTGTTGAAGTACTGTTGAAGTATTGTTGGAGTATTGTTGAAGTATTGTTGAAGTATTGTTGGAGTATTGTTGAAGTATTGTTGAAGTATTGTTGAAGTATTGTTGGAGTATTGTTGAAGTATTGTTGAAGTATTGTTGGAGTATTGTTGAAGTATTGTTGAAGTATTGTTGGAGTATTGTTGAAGTATTGTTGAAGTATTGTTGAAGTACTGTTGAAGTATTGTTGAAGTACTGTTGAAGTATTGTTGGAATATTGTTGAAGTATTGTTGAAGTATTGTTGAAGTATTGTTGAAGTATTGTTGAAGTATTGTTGAAGTATTGTTGGAGTATTGTTGAAGTATTGTTGAAGTATTGTTGAAGTATTGTTGAAGTATTGTTGAAGTATTGTTGAAGTATTGTTGGAGTATTGTTGAAGTATTGTTGAAGTATTGTTGGAGTATTGTTGAAGTATTGTTGGAGTATTGTTGAAGTATTGTTGAAGTATTGTTGAAGTATTGTTGAAGTATTGTTGAAGTACTGTTGAAGTATTGTTGGAATATTGTTGAAGTATTGTTGAAGTATTGTTGAAGTATTGTTGAAGTATTGTTGAAGTATTGTTGAAGTATTGTTGAAGTATTGTTGGAGTATTGTTGAAGTATTGTTGAAGTATTGTTGAAGTATTGTTGGAGTATTGTTGGAGTATTGTTGAAGTACTGTTGAAGTATTGTTGGAGTATTGTTGAAGTATTGTTGAAGTATTGTTGAAGTATTGTTGGAGTATTGTTGAAGTATTGTTGAAGTACTGTTGAAGTATTGTTGGAATATTGTTGAAGTATTGTTGAAGTATTTTTGAAGTATTGTTGAAGTATTGTTGAAGTATTGTTGAAGTATTGTTGGAGTATTGTTGAAGTATTGTTGAAGTATTGTTGAAGTATTGTTGAAGTATTGTTGAAGTATTGTTGGAGTATTGTTGAAGTATTGTTGAAGTATTGTTGGAGTATTGTTGGAGTATTGTTGAAGTATTGTTGAAGTATTGTTGGAGTATTGTTGAAGTATTGTTGAAGTATTGTTGAAGTATTGTTGGAGTATTGTTGAAGTATTGTTGAAGTATTGTTGGAGTATTGTTGAAGTATTGTTGAAGTATTGTTGGAGTATTGTTGAAGTATTGTTGAAGTATTGTTGAAGTACTGTTGAAGTATTGTTGAAGTATTGTTGGAGTATTGTTGAAGTATTGTTGAAGTATTGTTGGAGTATTGTTGAAGTATTGTTGAAGTATTGTTGAAGTATTGTTGAAATATTGTACTGTTGAAGTACTGTTAAAGTACAGTTGAAGTATTGTTGAAGTATTGTTGAAGTATTGTTGAAGTATTTTTGAAGTATTGTTGAAGTACAGTTGAAGTACTGTAGGTTTTAAATAAATTACGTTTTTTTTTGGTCGCTGTTTATTTTTATTTTTCTAATTCCTTTGGGGCCAAAA
Organism: Biomphalaria glabrata; assembly: GCF_947242115.1. NCBI lineage: Eukaryota > Metazoa > Mollusca > Gastropoda > Planorbidae > Biomphalaria > Biomphalaria glabrata. Next base: position 2,421,855 of record NC_074726.1, on the reverse strand, counting down.
TCACTTCGCCTAGGGCCTCCAATGATCTAAGGGCCGACCCTTGTCTTTCACACTATTGAAACAAATAATAACGTTCGATTTCTAGCCTTTAAACAACTACTGTTTAAATGTTGTCCTAAATTATAATTAGTTAATTAGGTAATTATAATAATTTATATTTATAATTAATAATTAGATAAATTATAGTTAGTTTACGTTATTTTGCAGTAATAAGTAATATTTAATATAAACTTTGGGCCTTTAGGTTTTTAAAATAACAGAACTATTTAAATCTAATATACACATTTTTTTAGGCTTCCATATCTACCGAAGAGCTTTTTAATTGTGTTTAGACGTTGAAGATGTTGCTATATATTACTCAAGGGGAGGGATGGTCTAGTGGACGTTGTGCTGGCCACATAACCCTACAGTTAACCGTAGGCTCTAAAAAAAATTATCTACATCTTTCGAGCTATGGACAGCAAGGTCCGAAATGTGATCTATATGTCAGGGGTTGTTTTAAAGCCTTGGCTTGTCTGCCCCTGCTCCTGATTGTTATTTTATTACAAAGAGCAAGCAAGGTGAATGAATGAATGCTTTGACACAAGGAGCAATGGTTAGTGAGTAATGTATTGTTAAGTTATTAGGTCCCCGCGAAAACAAAACAAAAAAACAAAACAAAAAAACAAAAACTTACCGATTCTGCGGTCGCCACCAACACTCTGATTGCAGTCTTCCTCTCACTGAAGTTTAATCCAGCTGTAAAAAAAAGTCAATAATCCCAGTGAAAGAAATACTCCAAATGAAACACACATACGCTGAACCACAAACAAACAAAAAGTACTGAATCTCTCAATCGAGAAAGGAAAAATACGAATGTGTCTCTCCTAACACACTGGCTCGGGTCATTTACGCCCTTTCAGAATACACCAAAATCAAGCCGGTCAGCACGTGAAACAAAAATGTATGTCAAGGGGACAGGGAACGGATGTACAACAATATGCATACTTAACAAAGCTATAAAGATTTATTAATTATTTTTTTAAATATACAGAAAGCAATGTTTTCTGGGGCATACATTATATTTAAAGACAGAAAGAGCCTAATACAATAATATTCCAAGTAGGCCTACACTACCTATAATCACCACGACTCAACGCAATACATAAATAAGCGTACTGTCCACGAATTCACAACCCAGAAAGGTAACTCGATTTACAAAAGACATATATGGTACAATGTCAATTATCTGTATAAATTGAGATCGGAGTCTCTCGGATAATTGATCATCCGGATAACGGAATGCAGATTATCATCAACTATCCATTTCACCAACGATACAAAGAGAATTCACATGAAGGTATCGCTCCGTGCGTAAACATACAATTTAAGTAAAATGTACAGACTCGCCAAGCGTTATACGTAGTAGGCTGCCTTTATACAAAAAATTCGCTGATCTTTCGCTGCACCTGTAAAACTAACAAGCAATAAAAAATAGAATAATTAAAAAAAAAGCTTATCTAATGGAAAGAACCCCTTATTTATGAAACTTATTTGAAAATTACAGTGTTTAGCTCCCTCTCTGTTATAGCAAACAACATTAATTAAATAGTTGACTTGATAGTTAATTAAATAGTTGACTTGAAAATTAATTAAATAGTTGACTTGATAACTAGCAAGTTTGCATTTGCTGCAAAGACTAATGATAACAGAAGTCGCTTTAAACAAGAATGGAGACAGGACCGTCTGCAGAAAAGAAGTGTTGGTGAAAAAAGAAAATGTTTTAAGTGTTTCAAAACGGAACATTTAGCAGCCCAATGTAGAAACAAAAGCTCGCTAAGACGAAATGAGACTATGGGCTCAAGCAGAAGTCAGGAGCTTAAAACCAGCAACAAGGGAAGACCGACTGGACATCCATACAATGCGTCAGTTTGCATAGACTATCAACATGGTGAACAACTCCCTCGTGAATCTGATCAGATCCAGATGGCCGGAGCTGTAACTTGTGACGCTGGGAAATTAAAAATGTATCCTGGATTCGTTGGGAAGAAATCTATTTGGGTCTTGAGAGGCACAGGAGCAACCACAATCGGAGTGAAGAGAATACATGTGCACCCTCACCAGTTGACGGGTAAGAAAGTCCAATGTAGGACATATTTGGAGGCTCGTCTATCTAGTTACTTGACTTAGTCTTGGAAGACATTAGGCAGAACTGCGAATCGCCATTGTGAAAAGGTCAAGGACCAAGAAGGCCGTGAAGTCGTGAAGTGTGTGCGCTCACGTGTAACGGCGGGAAAAAAAACCAAAGTAAGTCAATCAGCCGAGACGAAACTAGGTCAAACACAAAGTAATTTGTATTGTTTATATTTGATGCTACACGCATAAACAAGGATGGCAGACAAATTATCACAGATAATAGCCGCTGGAAAAGAGATGGGATTGTCAGAGGTTGATCAGAGAGAGACCAGCGTGTGTGATATGCAGTAAAGCTGATTAAAAGTTTATGTGTTTGATCTAGTGGTTTCATTGTTTTATTTCGTTAACTAGAACTGAACCAGGGACACCTAGACGTAGCGAGACCTAAGGTAGATTCTATCGAGATATACATATAATAGGAAAGCTGTGACAGTTGTACATCATTAATTAATTTGTTAATTTTTGGACTGATTCCTGTATTTTATCGACAATGAATAATTATGCACAATTTTTAATTTATCCGGTGGGAGAAAGAGCGTGTCAAAACGTAATAGGGGATTAAATCCATCCATATATATATATACATATATATATATATATATATATATATATATATATATATATATATATATATATATATATATATATATATATATATATATATAAAGGCGGATCTTTAAAATAAGGTGGCAAGATAAGATAACCAATGAGGAAGTGCTACAAAGAGCAGGGTGCCAGGACATCCGCTCTGTTATCAGCAGCAGACGCCTTGGCTGGCTTGGCCACGTTCGTAGAATGCCAGTAGGTCGACTTCCACAGGACATCCTGTATGGCGATCTAATAGAAGGCAGGAGAGCCGCTGGTCGCCCACTTTTACGTTATACGGATGTATGCAAACGCGACATGAAGCTCTTCAAAATCGAAACTGGCAACTGGGAAGAGGTGGCACTGGATAGATCCACATGGAGAGAGGGCATAAAGGAAGGGTCACGGATTGCAGATGTCATACACAACAGAAGCAGAAAGAAGGGTGAAAATGCAACGGCGCCTGGTGATCACATATGCCCAACCTGTGATCGCAGCTGTGTATCAAGGATTGGCCTCCCTAGTCAACAAGAAGTTGCAAAGGGAAAAGATCGTCTCTCGAGACGTAAAATGCCACAGATATATATATATATATATATATATATAGATAGATAGATAGATAGATAGATAGATAGATAGATAGATAGATAGATAGATATAAGATCTATATATATATATATATATATATATAGATAGATATATATATATAGATATATATAGATATAAACATACATACTAGACATATATTACCCGCGACCCGCGGGTCCTAATTTGCGTATCACTTTCGATAGAGTCACTGAGAGTGCCCTGTAAACAATTAAACGAAATAATAATTTTAAAAGGAAAGCGAATGCAGAATGCGTGAATGTAAAAATAATATGAATGAAGCTATCAAAATAGCTAATCGACTTATATCCATTTTTTCAAATAAAAACATTCGCTTATAGGCCTACATATATTTGATTAAAATTTGAAATGAATAGACTTTATTTTGTATGTTCATCTGCTAAAGTATAAAGTAGATCTTCAGTTAGACATAGATCTAGAGTTAGATATTGGCTCTGTGCATGAGTGACCTTTTTTTTTTGTTAGATGTACGCGATTAATGAATGAGATTAATGAATGAGACTATTAGAATATATCTCAACACGGCTTTGCAGCTTTAGCGAACGAATGTATGAAAAATGCTTTAGAAAAACAAATTTGAATGTTAATTTGATTAAAATATGAAATGAATGGAGTATGATTAGTATGTCATGATCTCAAATTCTTTTTCTTTTTATTTTCTTCAGACAATCACAATGAATCAATCACCATGAATCAATCACAATGAATCAATCACACTGAATCAATCACAATGAATCAATCACCATGAATCAATCACAATGAATCAATCACAATGAATCAATCACAATGAATCAACTCAACTTTCTTTTAATTGGCACCAGTGGAAATGGGATCAGTTCCCTAGGGAACACACTACTAGGCCAGAAATATTTCAAGACTTCAAATAACTTGCTGTCTACTGACTGCATAGCTGTCAAAGGAGTCTCCCATCGGGAGGACTGTATCATCACAGTGGTGGATATACCAGGCATCGATACAGACAATAAAAACATAGATGCTCTGAAAAGTTTCAAAGCATTGATCCAAGAAGCATTGAGACTTTGTGAAGATGGTTTCACTGCGATTGTCTTTGTACTGCAATTCTGTAGTAGATATACAAGACAAGAACAAGAGACCCTCAAATTGATCAAGGCGACATTAGGGGAAGGCGTCATAGCTAAAAGTACTATTTGTGTTTTTACTCACGGAGACTTGTACAAACATGAAACTGAAAGTTTTGAAACATGGTGTCGGAGTCAGAAAGGAAACATTCAAAACTTCTTAACAGAATGTAACTACAGGTGTCTTTTATTTGACAACAAAACGAAAGATGATTTGGATCAACAGAAGCAGCTTCAAAAACTTCTAGATCTCACCGATCAAACTGATCGATATTCATTGAATCAATTTTTGTCTGCAGAAAAAGAAAGAAAATCACTTGAGAATGAAATCTCATCACCTATTCTAGCGCAAGAAGCTTCAATGTTTGTTAGCGACATGCAAACAAAATTAAAATCTCTTGAAGATGAATGGACTGGAAGTAACAAAGATAAACTGGACTTACTGTCTAAATACCAAGAAGAGCTTCAGACTTATGAGAGCAGCTTTTCAAACAAACACTTCAAGCCTGGAAAATATTTAAATCCATTTGACTCAATCAACTTGCTTAAACAAAATATTCAGACCAAATTAAAACTTGTAGAGTCCGAAATATTATTGGAAAATTTAAATGAATCTAAAAATAATCGAAGCATTCATGATAATCCAGCTAATGCATCTACTACTCCAGAGGTAAAGTCTTCACTAGAAATGTCAGAGAGTGGCTATTATAACCCAACTAAGACATCTAACACTTTTAAGAAAACGTCTTCACTAGAGACGTCAGAGAGTTGCTATGATAACCCAACTAAGACATGTACCACTCTAGAGAAAAAGTCTTCACTAGAGACGTCAGAGAGTTGCCATTTTAAGATAAAGAAAAGACAATGTTTTATTTGTATTTCATATTGTAATAAGAATTCTGACTCATTAGATCTTGTCAAAACAGAGAAGGGTATAATATGTACGAAATTGTAATTATTCTTCACGAAAATTAGTTTCAACTAATGAAGACTACGAATCTAAGGACCAAATCAAAACTTAGACCTGATTAAACAGAAGCAGTAATGTGGCTTTGTGTTTGTTAGGGGCAGAATGTGAGAGAATGAGATAGAATCTTTGTGAGATAGAGTGAAAGAAGGAGATAGGGAAAGAGAGAGAGAGAAATAGAGGTAGGAAGAATACAAGAGGAAAGAACTCCTCCATCTTATGTTGTTATTACCTTTCGATAGTCATCCTCTGCTTGTACACAATTTGTTTTATAAGACGCGCTGAATTCGGTAGCTTCAGGAATTTAAGAAACTGTACAAAGGCAATAAAAAAATTTCAACTATAGTAAAAAAAAAAAAAATTACGTTGATTGTTTATTTTATGCTATAAAATGTGTCCATTGTGGTTCGATGATGACCACTTTTTTCATCCATGGGGCTGATGTCTTTGCACTGCAGTTTTGTGCCGCCTCATGTGGCTGGTGAGACCTATGTGAGCTAGTGTTATTGGCAATGCTTTTTTTCTCTGACGCCTTTCTTCTGACAGCGCTGTTCTCTTGTCCTCTGCAATTTGAGTGCGCCAGTTTTCAGAGCGCGACGCCATGAGGCTCTATCACAGTGATGCCAGACCTAATTCGACCTGCGCAGCCATTTTAATTTAAGACATTTGTGTCGCAGGCCCTATGAAGGAAAAGTTACAGAAACGAAATGAAAATGACTTGTAACTTTTGACTAGAAGCCCTTGGATCTAGTACTTACATTATTTAATGGGATAATTCACGTTTCACGCTAGAATAATGGCTTCATTTCTCTATTTAAAAAATGAACAACAAAGTCGCTAGCTATACCACCGACTCATTTCTTATTTCTTTTGGTAAATATTCCCATCGATACTCCAATCGACAGCGATATATTGTTGCCTTTCAATTCGCTGTATAGATCAAAAATGCCGTCCTATGTGTTGTATAATGCCGTTTATATGTTGACCCCTTTTTTTAAAGAACTGGTTTGATCCTATTGTTAGACAGGACTAGCTGTCAAAATCATCATTCAAGATACAGAAGCAATAAAATTACAAAGAAAGCTTGATGAACATCTTGAAGTATTTAATTAAGTCTGAAGCTAAGAATATATATTTACTCAGACAATATTATTACTTTTTAGGTTATCGTAGGTTATCATTGACCTAGAAATATTTATCCATAATAAAATCAGTAATAAGGAATATGTTTCTTACATAAATGTTAATGCACAATAATTTTTTTTTAAAAAGATGTCTAAATAAATTTGTGTGTTTGTATTTTTACCTTCAATTAAAACCTTTAGAAAAGAATGGTGCTCTTTTTTTTAAAAATTATATTAACTTATTATATAACGGAAAATTTTAATTACTTATACCGGTAAAGTTTAAAATCTCATTAAATAACATACAATTAAAGTTTAAAAGTCAGATCCAGTAACCAATGAAATAGAAACGAAACTGTTTGAGTTTTAAGAAACATTTGACCGTATAACTATTTCATAGTGTAAAATACATGCTTGACTAACAATGCCGATGTGCTATTTTCTTGTCTGACCACTAAAAATACAACTAACACTATTGCATAACCGTTAAACGCGCAAGGGAAAAAAAACAGGGTGATCTTGTCATTATGGACTGCACACTCAGTACACTATATAGGCCTACATGTGTACGTCTATCTGGCCAGGTTGTTAAAATCAGTTGGACACACCGTCCAGTCTATTTACTTTCTGGGCTGGGAGGGTTTGTAGCTATTTTAGTGTAAAGAACATTCTTGACTAGCCATGCCTCGTCTGATCACTCCACAGGCCTACGTGTGTATGTCTAGCTGACCAGACGTTAAAATCAGTTGGACAGAGTCTATTTACTTTATGGTCAAGAGAGGGTGTGGATTAAGATTTTTTTTACAGAGTTGTTTATCCTAATGCTTTAAGATCTATATAGGCCTAACTGTTGATTCTTAAATCTCAATAATAAATCTTAAGACTATAAAAAGAATGTACTTGATGTTCCTGCAGTTCATAAATTATTGTTTGACGCAAATGAATTGATCAAAACCACTAACTCACTAATCAGAGTCCAACTAGAAACAGAAATTAAACACCACCACGTGGCTCAAAAAAATTTCGGAACAATCCCATTCATAATATTGCAAAGAAGCTTTTAGCAAAAAATGTTTAACAACATTTTATTATACTGCTACTTTCAATTTTAAATATTTAATCACATGACTTCTACCAGCATCTTACTTTACCCTCTTCAAATGCAGACTGACTAAATAGTTTGCATCATTTTTTGTCATAAGAATGCCTTTCGTTTAGTCACTGCCTCTACCTCTCCTCTCTGTTGTCTTTTTTTTTTCTTTTAAAGAAACATTCACATATGCCAAGGATATATTAAACATAAATGAATAGCAGAGCACCAGGGACCAAGTTTTTAAGAGAGAAAGTAGTGAAGTAGCCAAGGAGCTCTGAGTGACAGAATTTACGTGAGAATCCTTGATTTTAAGAAAACAATACCATATGAGAATCCTTGATTATAAGAAAACAATACCCTATGAGAATCCTTGATTATAAGAAAACAACACCATATGAGAATCCTTGATTATAAGAATACAATACCATATGAGAATCCTTGATTATAAGAAAACAACACCATATGAGAATCCTTGATTATAAGAAAACAATACCATATGAGAATCCTTGATTATAGGAAAACAATACCATATGAGAATCTTGATTATAGGAAAACAATACCATATGAGAATACTTGATTATAAGAAAACAATACCATATGAGAATCCTTGATTATAAGCAACCAATACCATATGAGAATCCTTGATTATAAGAAAACGATACCATATGAGAATCCTTGATTATGAGAAAACAATACCATATGAGAATCCTTGATTATAAGAAAACAATACCATATGAGAATCCTTGATTATAAGAAAACAATACCATATGAGAATCCTTGGTTATAAGAAAACGATAACATATAAGAATCCTTGATTATAAGAAAACAATACCATATGAGAATCCTTGATTATAAGAAAACAATACCATATGAGAATCCTTGATTATAGGAAAACAATACCATATGAGAATCTTGATTATAGGAAAACAATACCATATGAGAATCCTTGATTATAAGAAAACAATACCATATGAGAATCCTTGATTATAAGAAAACAATACCATATGAGAATCCTTGATTATAAGACAACAATACCACATGAGAATCCTTGATTATAAGAAAACAATACCATATGAGAATCCTTGATTATAAGACAACAATACCATATGAGAATCCTTGATTATAAGAAAACAATACCATATGAGAATCCTTGATTATAAGAAAACGATACCATATGAGAATCCTTGATTATAATAAAACAATACCATATGAGAATCCTTGATTATAAGAATACAATACCATATGAGAATCCTTGATTATAAGAAAACAATACCATATGAGAATCCTTGATTATAAGAAAACAATACCATATGAGAATCCTTGATAAGAAAACAATACCATATGATGGATGTCGTAAAGAGCTTCAACTTTCTGTTCGGTAAAGATTTCCAGTCGCAGTACTGGTCACACAACTAAACATCATTTATAACGACACCATTCATTTTAGGTCATGTATCGATGACATGTAGGAGTGTCATTAAACTAAACAATATGAATCGTAGAAATAGGAAACCTTTCCATTTTAAGATTATGTTTGACGCACGGAGGGCGCTACATGAAAACAGGAACTTGCCATTTGTGTCGGATGTCTGGTAACCCTAAAACAAATACAAATACCATAAGTTGCGTAACGTCACGCCAGCTTATGTTCAGTTTTCACGCATGAGTAAACTTTGTAGTTACTAAGACTAAGACTAAGACTAAGACTAAGACTAGGACTAAGACACTAAGACTAAGACTAAGACTGCTTTATTGATCCTTACGGAAATTTGCTGTGATTACAAGGACTCTTTTTCTCATATAAAGACAACACAACAGAAAAATACACATAAATACAACAGACAACATAAAGAATTCATTCAGCGACTACACACAGGCATCTTGGTGCTTTTCATGTTCCCTGATCAACGAGTGGCGGTGATATAGTCTGACCGAGTGAGGTACGAACGAGTTTTTGTATCGCTCTGTTCTTGTTTTGATTGACAGCAGTCGCCTACTTCGCGACGACCTGACGTAGTTCTGATGGAGCGGGTGGCCGTTGTCTTCCAATATTTTTTTTCTATGATTAGAATGATATGCAATGTAAGGATTAGATTCTATAGTAATGTCAGGGTCAATTTCGACAACCAGATCACCTCTAGTCCAAATGCCGATAGTTGGTTTACCATAAGCAGGGGTGTATGGGGGTATCTAGGAGGGGTAGCACCTCTAGTGGACAGGCAGTCGTACCCTCTTTTTGAGGGTAGCTTGGCTCACTCTTGGTCCCCACTCGGTACCCAACTCTCACCTGTGGCTCCCAGAAGCTGTAGCATGCGCAGCGGCCACACCCCGGAAACGGCTTTGACTGGCCGGCTAAACCAGGTAGAGGGTATCTGACGTGTCCATGGCACTCAGTACACTGATGTTCTGTCCAACCTAGCATGTGAAGTCTGGACTTGGCGGCCTGTGCGTAACGTCACAAAACTAGACAAATCGGACAGAATGGCAAGTACCAGCACAGTGCTGTGGAGCACTCAAGAGCAGGACAAGACACACAGAAAGTCTCTGGTCATTCACTGCACCCAAACTTGTCCCCGGACGTCTTGACCAAATCTTGCTACCGGAAAAGGACGGGCTTTAGGGCGAGAGAGTGAGGTCGACGTGTTGAGCGAATCCTCCTCACTTTAATCCAAATTCCAGCGCAAGTCACTTGTCATTCCCCCCCCCCAACACAACCAAACAAAAGTCCTGTGGCGACAGGCAAGCAGTGAAGCGGTAGGTGTGGGAACACTGGAAGCCGTAGCTGCAACCCTGCACACAGGCGGCTCAGGCCATATATACCATAAGCAATGCTAAGGATGATATTAACTAATTTAAGAGTACAACTACAAATAATAAGAAAAGGCAATTGAAGTAACAATGAAAACCAAATTACATACTAGAGCAGGTCCAAATCTAGAAGTGAAGCTAGGCACTGAAACAAATGATGATTTACGGGCAAAATGACTCTGGATCAGAAGAATGTTTACTTGGACATTCCGATGGTCTAGAGGTTAACTTCGCTTAGCGCGTTATCGCCAGGCAGTGATGTCGATTCCAGGGTCACAGGTTCGAGCCTTGGTCGGCGCGGTCCCTTATTTTCGTAGCATTTTAATTCACTACTTTCTCTCATTTAAAAACTTGGTCCCTGGTGGCTGTTGTTCATTTATGTTTAATATGTATAGAGGAGGTCCAAGCATCATATTTTTTTAATGAGAGAAAATTGGGAATTAAATACCATACACTATTCAGGTGTCCTTAAGGTCCGAGAATGTCCCGTTCCCTATTATGGACCTCTTGACCAAGGAAAGGTTTTTATCCATGGGCAGGATGAGACATCGGCTTTTCACCAATCCCTCTGTCCGAAGTCCCGCCTTATCCGAAGTGATCATGTATTCACAACCGGTGTGTCGCTAGTCACGGCCCCATTGAGCCCCGCACGAGTTCCCTCTCCCGTGCGATGCCGGCGGCCGAACCGCGTGGAGGCCCATCTTATGCCAATAATGTCCCACCGAACCCGTGCGAGGGTCCATCACAGCGCGTATGTCCCCCGATGGGGAACGAATCGGTGGGGGGTTGGACGGGTTAGCGAGCCTTTGTTACATCCCTACCACGTGCAGTGTGCAGTCTCTCGACCATACGTGTGGTAGCCCACTGAGAGCTATGTGTGCTACCGTACTTGGCCTATCCGTTTCCCTTGGCGGACGTTTCCACAGGAGGGCCACGCTGAGGCGTTGGGAGCATTCCTCCTGCCATACACTATGTCTATTGCTAGTCTATTGGTATAAATATAGGCCTATAGAAAAAGGGTAATTGATAAAAAAAAAAAATACGAAGCTGTATAGGAAGGCGATGAAAATTTAGAAAATGTTAATTAGAAATGAAATTTTATGTAAAATCTTTAATTTTTAAATATTTTTTTCTTCCATAACCATGAGTGTGTCCTTGGCTAGTCTTTGTCTCTTTAATGTGGAGCTCAAGTTCTTTTTTCTCTACTTCTAGTTCTAAAAGCGTCTTTTTGAATAGACTTTAGAAAATGCCGACCACGTCCTCCAAAACTGCTCTCTCTACCAAGAGGCCCGTATAAGACATTGGCCCCAAAACACCCCAATAGAAAGAAAACTGTATGGAGAGCTCCCTGATTTGGAAACCACTGCGCAGTTCATCTCATGTATTGGTCTAGTCATATGAACACTCCAACATAACAATGAGAACGATGAAGAAGAAGAAGAAGAATAGACTTTAATAATTGCCTGTCTATTAGTGTCTATCCATTCTAAGCCTCTTGTCTAGGTACTTTAATTTGAGTCTTTTTGCAAGATCATGACATCTTTCGTAATCCATATTATCCATGTCTTGAAGAATTAGTTGTTTGCCCTTTTTATCCTAATTAACAATATCAACGTTGATTTGACCCCATTAAATTAAATTAACATTTGGTTTGCAGCCATTAATTTGTATTAGCATTACCCTAAAGTTCTATATGAAATATAACATTTTTTGATAACAAAGAAAAACGTTACAAAATGTTTTTCATAACAGGATAGAGAAATACAAATGAGAAAAAAATGGATACTTGATTAGCAAACATTATGTTTAAGAACGAGAACTGTAAATCTGCTGTTCATCGAAATGAACACATTAACTTTAATGGATCATTTCCCTTGCTGGTCACATGTGGACTGGCCAATATAATGGCATCATTTTTTCTTTACACGCAAATGTCTCGTGCGGACACAGAGAAGTGAAGTGTGTAGGGCTAGATGCTTGATATTGAAGAGAGACGGAATCTTTGTCTTTGGATTTTACGTGAATGCCGCGGATTATTATTTCCAATTGTTATTGTTAAGCAGTATTATTTCATTATGTGAAGCACTGCACACATCCTTAATCTTCGGAATCTAAGACACTTCCATGATTATGTTGGATAATGTGTCCTAGCATTGTTCTATCATTGTGGATTAAATCAAAGGATGAGCAGATGTCGAATAACTGGTGAGTACCATAGAATCCCACATTATCTATCTATCTATCTATCTATCTATCTATCTATCTATCTATCTATCTCTATCTATCTATCTATCTATCTATCTATCTATCTATCTATCTATCTATCTATCTATCTAATCTATCTCCCTGCTTGCCTTCCTGCCTGCCTAACTACTTACCTATCTATTTACCTACATACTACTTATCTACCTACTACTATGTGTCTGTTAGATGAGTGAATAAACAAATATCCCTGTAGAGCAGTGTAGTCTATGACTATGTTTTCCCAGTAATCAACACCAACGCCTAACATAGGTAGTCTATACTCTAGCGTGCTCATAACACATGCCTTGTAGACCTCCAGTTTGGTCACTGTAGTAAGCTTCTGGTTTACCCAAACTTTTGGGCTGAGTCTGGTGAAGGTCAGTTCAGCCTTTCCTATGCGTTTTTTGTTTTAAATCTTCTCTTCTAGAGACAGGTCATCTTGAAATTTTAATAGTGGAACCGGGTAGAGCTTACTTCTTTTCATCAATAATCATCTTTTTTGAAGTAACGTCTATATTATATAAGATAAGATAATGTGGTTGGAGGGTGATGGTGTAGTATGCTTATCATCATTGTATGAGCTAATCACCCATTGAGAGGTGACCTTATTCTAAATGTCCTCAAACCTGTTTGACAATAAGAATAGAGGAAATAAAGTTATTCAGAATCAATCGAATGGTCATCTTCCTAACAGTCTGTCTGTTCTAAATTTAGGAAATTCGCTCTGTCCAATTTTTGACTTTATTATTTTAATTAACACAATGAATGCTGAGATTAGGGACTTCTCTTTTATCCAATCTAGGCTATCATGTTATAGCTACATGTTGAACTGTTATCTGTTGTAGATCTACTTCTACTTCATAAAGCCACCATAATTGTGGTCTGACTTTGGGACGGCTGCCTTTTGGTTTTAGACGGTGAACAATCTTTGCTCTTCTGTTCTCTGGCATTCTTTCAGAGTGACCTGCCCCCAATGTAATCAGTTTCTTTTTATTTCCGTCAGTATGGAGAGGGTCTTCATATAGCACCTTTGAACTATATTGTTGCTTTGGTGAATTCTTTTATGCTATGAGATGTAGATCTATGTACAACAGGTTTGAAAAATTGTTCAAGGGCTGGAAAAAGTTTCATTTCTAATTGTCTTTATATTAAAAGATGTTCGGTGTATATTCATAATTTTATAGTACATTATCCTGTTTGAAATATAAACTTGAATACATTCCATAACAGACATTAATAGAATGACGTCCACTTTAAAGATATTAATTGAAATGTAGGTACAAGGTGTACTTTTCTTTAACCGGCCAAGTATCCTGCAATGATATTCGGCCACTCGGAGCCGGAGCTACTATCCGGTACAATCCTGGTATTTACACAATTACGTAGTCTTTTATATATATCTATATATATATAGATGTCACCTGTAAAACTTATTTAAAAAATCAGCGGGTATTCCCGCACTCGACTCAAATGCTTCTTTGCATTCACTAAAGAGTTGACTCGAAAAAATTGCTTAACCTGTATACGAACAAAAGTGTGATTCTTTTTTTCGTTCTCTTGTAACTGATACATTCACATCTCATCTGTCCCTTGAAGTTCGTCGTTGCGGTGTTGTGACAGTTCGCGGAACCAAATTCCTCCACTTTGCCGGTCAGAAGCTTCTTACTAGGATACCAAGAGAGAGGCCGGTCTCATATTTTACTTTGTCCAACAGCTTGTTTTTTTTGGACGACCCTTTCTTCGTGCTACCCCGCCCCTTGTACTCTGTCTTACAATATGACCAAACCAGCTTAGCTGTCTCCTTTTCACAGTATTGTAGGTGCGTCTTACAATATGACCAAACCAGCTTAGCTGTCTCCTTTTCACAGTATTGTAGGTGCGTCTTACAATATGACCAAACCAGCTTAGCTGTCTCTTCTTTACAGTATTGTAGGTGCGTCTTACAATGAAAACATTCTTTCTCTCTCTCTTTCTCCTTCTCTCTCTCTTTCTTTCTCTCTCTCCTTCTGTCTTTCTTTTTATCTGTTATCTCTCTCTTTCTCTCGCATTATCTCTCCAGCTCTTTCTCTCTCTTTTTTTCTCTCTCTCTCTATTTCTATTTCTCTCTCTCAGATCATTCCACATTTAACTCTACCCAATAATAAGTTAAGAATCTATCGACTCATTCACTATAGAAATGAGAGTCTGCAAGATAAAGTAAACTATGTAATACTTAGGCCCTTAACTACAAATGGATGGTTTCCAATCTGTTGCTCTGTGTCACTGACTGACATCATGATGCTCTCCTGGTTCAAATCCTGCGGGCCTCTATCTCTTACCGTCCATGTGGGCTACAACGTAACAATTGACATATATATTTATAGCTTTTATATAGCGCTACTTTCATGCTTATAGCATGCTCAGAGCGCTTTGGTCCAATGTCACTTGTGGTAAACACAACTCTGCCCGAGTCGGGTGTCGAACCCTTCTAGGTAGCCAAGCCTAGCCAAGTTCAAGCGCACTTAGCCTCTCGACCACGCTTCCCACATTTCTGAAAGGACCTTTGAGAACTTACTACAAGACAGGGAATAACGTCATTTGGTAACTCAGTGCTTATTAATCTTATCCGGTACATTTTATTTTACAATTCTAAGTTAACCATATATAGATCTATATCGGGCCGGGTTTGCTGAGTGTTAAAGCGCTGGGCTTCCGAACCGAGGGGTCACGGGTTCGAATCCAGGTGAAGACTGGTATTTTTAATTTCGTGATTATTAGGGCGCCATTGAGTCCACCCAACTTGAATGAGCACCTGACTTTAGTTGAGGAAAAGTAAAGGCGATTGGTCGTTGTGCTGGCCACATGACACCTTCGTTAACCGAGCACCGCAGATACAGATGGCCTTTACATAATCTATCCCATGGTCTGAAAGAGGTACATTACTATTTTGTCATATGCATATATTTTATTTTGTGAATCATCTCTTCATAAAATCATCAAAACAGTATCAGTTATTAATATCTATTTATTTTGCGGTTTCAAGACTTCGGTGGATATAATTTCTTGAACTCTGTTTCAAGTTTTGCTTTGTAATCACTGTCTGTTCTTGGAATGTGATTCTTTTGACTCATCCTTGATGGTACTGTAGTCCAATTCACGTCTAAATATGGAAAGGAATATTTATATTACTTTTTAAAGCCGAATGATTTGTTGTTTTTACCAAGCTTATATCAACTCATTCTGTCTGTCTGTAAAAAGCCTGATTCATTTCTCCCACACTCCTTCTCAGATCAAGGTTTAACTTTGCGCAACCATTCACTGGCATAGACATGAATCAATACAAAAATTAACCAATTAATGAATTAATTACTGTGGATCTATCCAGTGCCACTTTTTTTCCCAGCTGTTAGTGTCGATTTTGAAGAGCGTTTGCATAAAATAAAATACAAACATTTCCTGCTCCTTCTCAGACCCAATGTTATGAAATATTAAGGTACAAATGATTGCATTTAAAACTACTTCACGATACTCCATAAGAATATAGAATGAGCCTTTGCTTTTAGAAGCTGATAGGCTTGAAATACATAGACTGAACAAACAGGTTCTGAAATTGTACTGTTGAAACGTCCTTACTTTGATAAATATTTAAGTACCCAAATAATTCCTTCCAACGCCCTAACACTGTCTAGTTATACAGATACCCTCTGTAAGGACTAGAGGGGGATAACTTCATGGCTAATAGAGAAGAAACGATTAATGTGAAACTCAGATTTAGTTATAATCTGAAAGTTGCAGAAACTAGAGGGAAAAATGGGGCTGAGTAATTCTCGGTATATCTTCTATGTCTAGTCACGCTGAGGAACTACCTTGGAAGACTGGAGCGTGATCTGTTACGTTGCGTCCTGAGATAACAATAGAATCACTCACTAAAGATTTCATAATTATTATGTAGTCTTTCCACCATTGATTTCATTGAAATCGCGAAGGAGAAATAAGGTAGGGTAGAAACACGAATATAACCGCACACAAATACATCAAAACACAAAGACGATAGAGCCAGGGGACAATGCAAGAAAACAAAAGGGAAATTATAGTTCCTACTTGAGGAAATTAAAACATTCAATCTAAACAAAGACAAACTTCACCTTGTAAAACCAAATTAAAAAGATCCAGTGTTTCTTGATAAGTAAACCGAAGCTTGTCCTGAAATAAAAAAAAAATTAGGTCATATAAAAGAAGTCCATATCTATCTATCTATCTATCTATCTATCTATCTATCTATCTATCTTTCTATCTATCTATCTGTCTGTCTGTCTGTCTGTCTATATGTCTGTCTGTCTGTCTGTCTATCTATCTATCTATCTATCTATCTATCTATCTATCTATCTATCTATCTATCTATCTTTCTATCTATCTTTCTATCTATCTGTCTGTCTGTCTATATGTCTGTCTGTCTGTCTGTCTATCTATCTATCTATCTATCTATCTATCTATCTATCTATCTATCTATCTATCTATCTGTCTGTCTGTCTGTCTGTCTGTCTGTCTGTCTGTCTGTCTGTCTATCTATCTATCTATTCATCCATCCATCCATCCATCCATCCATCCATCTATCTATCTTTCTATTTATCTATTTGTGTGTCTGTCTATCTGTCTGTCTAAAAATACTGCTTCATTTTATCAAATGCTACATAATTTATATTTTATCTATCTGTCTATCTGTCTGTCTGTCTGTCTATATATCTATCTTTCTATCTTTGTAATATCTCTATATATCTATCTATCTGTCTATCTATCTATCTATTTATCTCGGTCTGTCTGTCCTTATGTATTAAAAATGTACTCACCTTTTTTCTCACATTCTTTTGTGTCTCCTTTTTATCTCCCTTGAAAAGAAAAGTAACCTGAATGTAGTTTAATTATTTTTAGAAAGCATATTTATATTAACCCACTCTGTCTGTCTGGTACACATTTTGTACACGTTATTTCTCCTACTTTCCTTTCTCGAATCAATTTGAAACTCAGCACAATTATTTCAATGCCCTTAAAAATTGACTTTTTTTTTTTTACATAGCTTTTAAAAAGCCAGTATCTAAATCTTCTTCAAGAGACCATCCCCTCAGCCCCCCCCCCTCTCCAACTGGCCCCACAAGTGATTGGCCCATAGAGCAGTGAGAAAGCTAAAAGCATGAAATTGTGCTAAATAAAAACAATTAATAAATATGTATCCAATCTGACAGATATATTGTTGTTAGTCTAGATATATTACAAAAATTAATCACATGAAAGGTTAGGGTGTGGAAGTGCCTGGCGATTACAGATGCCCAACCTTTGACCGCATTTTTAGTGCCAAGGATCGGCCTCTCTCGTCACATGGAGAAATCGCAAAGGTAAAATATAGACTCTGGAGACATAAAATGCCACAGAGAATTACGTGATGGAGTCAAAATAGATTATACAATTCAAACTATTTTATTTTATTTTACCTGTTTCACTACATTAAAGCATTATTGTTTTTTTTTTTCTAATTTTGTTATGTCAGGAATTTTCAATCAGAGATAATAGCAAAACAATTCAAATAGAAAGAAACTTAAAATGTAATAACCTAGACCATCGTTTCCATGCATTTTCATTTGGTCTACACACTGTGTTGAAAGTAAGGGTTCGGGGAAAAAAAGTCACATGAGTTTTACGTCTGAATTGAAATGTAGCAAAATCAAAATATCACAATGACGCCATTTATAGTGTAACTTCTAATAGCCTAGTACTTCCCGCCCAGCGTTAGTTCTATAAGCCTAGTGCGTCCTGGCCACTAAAACGTATACACTAGTTCTTCTTACTAAGCGACAATTCTTTAAAGAGCCTACTAGTGCACTCATTGTTTCTTGCTTCTTTTCTTAGTTCTAATAACCTAATTAGTCTTGCAATGTGGAAACCTAGTCAGGACTTCAGTCAAGCTATTTACTGTAAACAATACCATTTTTAGAACTAAGAAAAATTTAATTTAAGCAGCTGTGTATTATTCCGTTTCGCGTGATGGTTTCGAATTTTTATTTCGAAAAAAAAGATTGATCCCTGATGATAATTTATTTCTCTTTCACTAAATTTCTCTTGCACTAAATCTCTCTATCACTAAATTTCTCTTTCACTAAATCTCTCTTTCACTAAATCTCTCTTTCACTAAATTTCTCTATCACTAAATCTCTCTTTCACTAAATCTCTCTATCACTAAATTTCTCTTTCACTAAATCTCTCTTTCACTAAATCTCTCTTTCACTAAATCTCTCTTTCACTAAATCTCTCTTCTGTGGCCCTTTAAACGTACTCACCTTTTTTACCGCATTGCTTTGTGTCGCTGACTTCGGACTGTCTTTAGAAACACCCTGTTGGACAGATTTATAAAAATGTAATTTCATATTTTGGCTTTTTTTTTTTAATTAAATAAAACAACAACAGAAAACATCATTCATAAGTCAATACATCACATCTAATTTAGTTAATATTTGAACCTTACACTATGTTTATGCCCTTTTTTGGGAGTAGATCTAAGTGTACTCACTTTCTTTTGTCTAGTTCTTTTAATTGCTGGCTTTGATTTGTCTTTTAAATCTCCCTTGAAAACACAAGTAATATTAGACTATTAACATGTAATTTCGTAAATTAATAGCATGTCAAACATAACCCAAAGATTATAAGATTTAAAAACAAAAATTAATAGAAAGTTGTCAGTGGACCTATTGGCCTAAGGATAATGACAGGAGCAATAAAAAAACACCCATAAGAGCTATGGACGAAGCCGCTGCCCTGGTCTCTCTGGATACATAAATAGAAATAAAATTTGACTAAATTGGAAAGCTTAGAGAGGCACCCGCTCAAAACAAGAATCCCCAAATCTGACAGTAAAAACCGTCTCAAAAGGACCAATTTCTTGCTGAATTTTCTGAACTTAAAAATGAAGTACCATGTCTCTCTCTAGTTAACTCTTTATCTCCGTAACCATTCTAAAAATTCACTGACCTTTATAAGTATAATCTCTGGCTGTGGACTGTCTACAATAACTACATCTTCCTAAGAGACAGAAGTAATGTTAGAATGGAATCAATCCTCATTTATTCAACATCTTTTTACAAAACTTATAACAACTCATTCCGTCTGTCTGTCTGGTACAAAGTTTGAACACGTTATTTCTCCAACTTCGCAATTTTAGAATGATATTGAAACTTTGCACAATTATTCATTTTTCCTAACGAAACATGAATCAACCTAAAAGTTAACCAAACCATTAATTTATTAAACATTTAATTCGTTATTTTTTTATTTTTTTTTTTTAGTTGTTTTTTTTACAAATATTTGTAAAGAAGAAAAAAAAAGAAAAAAGAGAGTTAATTGAACAAGGGAGGCTGCATGGTCGTGTGTCATGCGCTCCCACTTGTCGTTTCGATGGTCCTTGATTCAAACCCTGCCCAACTTCATCATCTAGCTCTGTCCTGCAGGAAGTCTGGTCTAGGTTGTAATCATCTTCAAATGTTAAGAAACATCCGAAATATGTAAAACTAGCCAGGCATAAAACTATAAAAGTGATTCGCGTTAACACGGGTTCTAAGTAGCAGATTGTCCTTCAAGCTTACAACGTCAAGACCACCTCAAAAAACGTGACATGTAAAGAACGGTAAGCATTGGAGTTGCCAATTATACTTTGATAGATTATCCCCCTTCTTTACCTTTCTTTCTCTCTCTTTTGCACTCTATGCAGAGGCTGTGTAAGGGGTTGTCGAGTGGGGCAACAGATACCCTCGCGCCTGAGGCGGACCCAGCGATAAAGAGAATCTACCTATCGGCCCATCGTAGAAATGTACAAACATTCGTGGCCCTGATTTAAAACTCGCCCAGGGCCCCGCACTCTACTAAGCCGCTTCTGACTTTGTCTTTCTACTTATCTTTTCTCTCTAGTAAAATTTTAGCTTACCATTTTATCTTTTTTCGGTTGTGGTGGACCAGAATCTTTAAGCGACTGTGCGGTTTCCTTTATTATAAAGATTATTTTAAAAAAAAATTATTAAGCGTAAGCAAATGCTAAGCATTAGAAATATAAATTATTTATGAAAATATTAAAATTACCTTCACTTGTCACAACGTAGTAGTACCATAATTCTAAACGGTATCCTAACTGCTTTGAATTAAAGTTCAATTTATTGAAAGAAGCATTAACTTTAAAAGTGCAAAAAGATCTAACAGTAGTTTTTGTCCAAGATTCTTGAGCGCAATAACAATTTGCTACTTCCTTTTAAACTAACTGAGCTAGCCAGGGAGACTTGTGACGTGGTAGAATTTAGGTCATTGGTTAATATGCATGACTAAATGCATGACGCTTAGGGTGTAGACATCTTCTTTTTTGAATTAACGTCTGTATCATATAAGAAGAACTATCAATTTTAAAGAAAAGCAAAGGAATTTGTTAATATGTCGAAAAATTATTCTCCGCGTACATGAGACAATGTGTACAGTCTAGTGAATTTTATGTAAATTGTTTAAGTTATCTTTAAAAAACTTTTGTCGCCCTTGACAGCTGTGACATAAAGGGGGGTTAAATATGTTTGAGATATTGTAAAGACAGGAGTGATTTTCCTTAAGAGGTTTATATAAAGGCACGTAAAGTGTATTTAATTGACACTTGTTCCTGATTTCAAGATACACTTGGCCCAAAGATGTCCAGAGCGGGGTACACTTCTCTCGAGCACCCCAATAACTAACAGAAGAAATATATACAGTTCACAAAGCAGACCCAGTGGTAAAGATAGTAACGTTGTATAACAACAAGGTTACAAAGACAGTTTGTGTGGAAACACAAACTCAAAATCGGCCCCCGAAGTGGTCCACCCATGCAGGCTTCAATATTTTCAGAAAGAACATCCGAATGAAATTATATTAAAGACAAATGAGAGATAAGAATGGAGAAAGAAGGTTGACAGATCTTGTGTAGGTCCAGCAGATCAAAGGATAGATGCAAGTGAATGCAAAGTTAGATGTGAACCTAGCCTAATTGTTACCCCTTTCAGACCTTGTGGTCTATAGGGCAGATGATGTAAAGTTCATCTGTTTTTGTGGCCTACGGTTAACGAGGGTTTCATGTAGCCAGCACAACGACCAACCGCCTTTGCTTTTCCCCAACTAATGTCACGTACCCATTAGGGTATCCGAAGTTGAAAATCCCAGTCTTTACCAGGATTCGAACCCGGGACTCTCGGTTCGGTAGCCAAGCGCTTTACCGGTCAGCTACCTCGCCTCTCCTAGCTTAAATGAAGTCTTACTATTGATGTAATTGTATTTGAAAAGGCTCAATCACTTTTTTTTTAAAGGAAACCTCAGAATTTGCGCTATTCAGTTTTAGCTTTATCATCATAGGAATCCTAGGGCCTTAGGCCTCTTTTCTTTGCCTCTTTTGTGGGCTTTTTATTTATATATTTTTATTTGTAAGTTATGTAAATTCACTTATTCGAATGCTCTAAAAAAACATCACAAAAGTCCTACATTAAAAGAATTGTCAAAGAAAATGCAATTTACAAGATTACTATTCGTTTTAAATTAGGTCTAACTTATATTGCATACTAATTTGCTTTTCACTATAAAAAAAAACTGCTTGCATAAGTGATTTAAAAAATTAGATTTTTTCGCTTTCAGAAAAAAAAAAGTAGCCGTTGCATTAGAACTTTGAATGGTCTAAAATATTGTGATATTGGATTTTCACTATCTTTTCTAGTTGACGAGATCTAAACGGGACGGACGGACAGACATTTCACACAAAACTAATAGCGTCTTTTCCTCTTTCGGGGGCCACTAATAAGTGATAATTTGAGGGTAAGTAGATGATTAGTAAAGCGTATGCTTCCGAACCGAGGAATCCCGGATTTAAATCCTGGTGAAGACTGGAATTTTTACTTTAGGGATTTGCAGAGCGTCTCCATCTCTGCCTGACATTAGTTGGGGAACGTAAAGGTGGTTAGTCATTGTATTGGCCACACGACGCCCTCGTTAATAAACCACAGAAACAGTTGCCCTTTACACCATCTGCCCCATAGATAGCAAGGTCAAAAAGGGGAACTACTAACTGATAGTTATTACGACTGCTAGAAATTCGGTATTGACTTTAAAATACGCGCTCCTAAGGACTATAATCTTTTTTTTCTTTTACCAAAGATTGATCTTCACTTGTGTCATTTGGCTTTCTTTTGGTCGCACTGAGTTCAAGTTCTTTGTTCCGTAGCTTCAGTTCTTCATTCCGTATTTTCAAAGTCATTTGTTTTTCTATCCATTTCGAACGTTCTTTCACAGGTATTTTCAATTTCCCTGCCAGG
Organism: Biomphalaria glabrata; assembly: GCF_947242115.1. NCBI lineage: Eukaryota > Metazoa > Mollusca > Gastropoda > Planorbidae > Biomphalaria > Biomphalaria glabrata. The sequence goes on along the minus strand of NC_074726.1, from coordinate 2,398,801 downwards.
TCTGACAACATTGAATAATCTTCCATGTCCTGTAACATAGATTAGTTAACTTGTTATAACCCCCCCAAAAAATATAGAAAAAAAAATACAATAACATAAGATAAGATAATTTTTATTGTTCCAATCAAATGGAAATTCAGTTTGACAATTGACAACCTCAGCGTAACTACTGTACAAAAACAATATAGATGCAAATACGAACAACATTCACACACGAAACACATACACACTCACAACCAGGGCTTTATGAATTAGACTTCATTGTACTTCTCAATGACGACAGCTGATCTTGTAACACTCTGACCGACAGTGGGATGAAGGAGTTTTAAAATCTCTGTTTTAGTTCTAATGTATCAACTCACTCTGTCTCTGTCTGTCAGGTAAAAATTCTCGGTCTAAGTTGAAATTTTGCACAACTATTTATAGACACTACATCAATAAAAAAATTTACCCGAATAGCAAATTTATTATTGCTATTAATTCTTCTGGTTTATACCAACAAGAGAGAATAATCCCTTAGTATTTACATGTGCGGCTTGATATGTAGGGTTTTGTCTACATTTAAAAAAAAAATCAAGTAAAATATTAGGGTTTATTGAAAGAAATATTTACAAATCAAACAAGAACATAAAACTAAAATGCTATTTAACTTTAGTTAGGCCAATATTAGAATATGCATCCTCTGTTTGGGACCCCTCAGCTCAAGAAAACATAAGAGAACAATAATAATTCAAAATAACAAACGAATAATCCAATTTGATTAGAATAACATAATTTGTAAAATCACTAAACTTAGAGACACTTCAGAAGAATACAAAGTACAGCAGCCATAATACATAAAGCACTAATCCATAACTTACAAATAGAAAAACAAAACCTAATGAAATACTCAGAAAAACACAAAGATAGTGGCACATTTCTTATTCCATACGCTAGAACAAATTCGTACAAGTGCTCCATTTTCCCTAGTGCCAATAGAGAATGGAATGGGTTGCCTGAATCAGCCAGGAAAAACAACGAGTTAGCAGAGTTTAAGTCATGGATTAACACCCAGGACTAGATTGACTCATGAAATGCCTAAGATATAATTATCTTCTTTTTGAAGTAACGTCTGCCATATATAAGATAAGAAAAGATAATAGTCATAAAACATTATTTTATTTCTCCAAGTTTTTATAAAAATGATTTTAAGAAACTTACGTTAAAATCGACGAATTTCTTTTTATTCCTTAATATTGCGCGAAAGAAAACTGAATCCTTCTAAGATCTAGGCCACACACCTATATAGGCCTATATATATATATATATATATATATATATATAGGTCTATGATATAGGCTAACTAATTGAAAGGTTTTCTAAGACAATTAATGAAATCAAACTCTTTGACACTAAATCATGCCAACCAATAAGTACTCTTAATATTGGAAGTTGAAAAAGTCTGCACTCTAATGTATCAATATAAGAACTAATCTATTTATTTTTTTCCAAAATCTGTTTACCTTTTGGTTTCAGAATGTCAAAATAACATCGGGAAAATCCGAAATAATTACAGCCGTACATAAATAGAATTGTGGTTTATCACACTTAAGTTTGTTGTGTGACAGTTGTTAATGAAAAATGAGGTTAGGTTTAGTTCTATGCATGAAAATGTATAGATTTAATATTCGATCTGTTATGTTGCAAATGTTGAGCCTTATAGCAAATACTTGCTTTATACATACAAATCTAAACAACAGCAAAAGAAAAAAAAAATAGTTGAGCTCTTACGAAGGTTCTCATGAGACACACATCTCAGACCCAAAAGAAAGCCCTTGTTGAAGACAGGCGCAAAATAAGGAAAGGACACTTAATACACCCGCGTTGCACGGCGATTTGGTCTTATCTTATCTTATCTTATATAATACAGACGTTACTTCAAAAAAGAAGATGATTACGTCCTACGCGTCATGCATTTAGTCATGCATATTAACCAATGACTTAAATTCTGCCAAGTCACTGGTTTTCCTGGCTAGCTCAGGCAACCCATTCCATGCTCTAATAGCACTAGGGAAGAAGGAGTATTTGTACAAATTTGTCCTAGCATATGGGACGAGGAATGTGCCTTTATCTTTGTGTCTTTCAGAGTATTTTATTAAATTTTGTTTTTGTATTTGAAGATTATGGTTCAGTGTTTTATGTATTATTGCTACTTTACTTTTGAGTCTTCTGTCCTGAAGGCTTTCTAAATTTAGTCTACATCAGTTGTTGCAAAATAGGCAGCTTGCAGCAGGGACAGCTGGGTTTGCTTGGTCATCTGAAACAGCACACATCCTTAACCTTCGGATCGTCATTATTTTTAGGCCTACATTAATCTACACCTATCTCTTACTCTGTTAAACAGTTGGGGCACCACACATGATCTGTCTACCATCTTTCTCCATTCCTGTCTTTTGTCTTGATTAGAATTTCTTTCAGTGACAGGCCTTTCCATTCTTTGATGTTGTCTTCCCATCGCTTTCACTATCTTCATCTTCTTCCTTTTCCTGTTATTAGCTTTTATTTTTGGCATCAAAAAAAAAAGGCTACTTATTTAGATACACGGCAGTATGAGTGGAGTTATTTCCCTTATTAGTTTTCGTACACGTCTTTTATCCCACTTCCCATTGAATCATCAGGTTAACATTTTGCATATTACATGAATCAATAAAAACAATTAGCCAATTAGCTAATCAATCAGTGGTAAGCAATTTTGCTTTATAAAGAAAAGGGAGCTTATTCCTGCGGTATTGTGGTGATTTTATGGTTCTTTCCCTTATCGTTCAAAAAACGTTTTGACTTTTTATATCAAAATAATGTAAACTGTCTACACAAAGACTCACGAGGAAGTGGCTATCCAGAAACTTTTTTGACATAAAGGTAGCTACAATTATTATCTGTTAAGCCCTATACACTAAAATCAGACATTGCTTCTGGTTCATGATAATTGATAACATTTGCCAAATTTCGTATTTTATTTGGTCCTGCGTGCGTATATACGAGTGTGAGAGTGTATGTGCGTGCGTGTGTGTATAGTTTGTCACAATTTGACACTATTAACAAATTGTTTGGTGTGGATATTGTTGGTATTGGGTTATAAACAACCATAAAAACAAATGTTAAAAAGACATATTACAATTATTATCGAATGTATCAAATCAAAATTAACAGTTTTTCTTACGTATAGTCTCTGAGGAAAAATCAGGAGCTGGCGACCCTAAGGCAGTTTGCAGCACCCAGTGCTACACTCTGGCAGAACCTGCGACGCCGCTGACCCCCAAACTGTATCGGCACTGCGTGGAGTGGGGAAACTGATGTGTGGGCGACATCGTTCCAACCATAGCTAATGCCCAGGCATTCATCTCATTTCCATGAGATGATCCATAGTCGCTTCGCGACTGAAGGAGGCCAGAGAGAGAGAGAGAGAGAGAGAGAGAGAGAGAATCTCTTATTGTATAAACATGCCAACGAATGCCTCGAATCACTATGTATCGCTCAAACATAGGAATGTACTCAATAATTGAATGCAAATATAGGGTGGAAATTATCACATACAAAAAAAATAATAAAAAATAACAGCACAGATAATGTTAAAGTTTCAATCTAAAAAAAATTATTCAGATATGTATAAAAAGAGACTCATATAAAGGTTAATCATAAGAGTAAGCTAATTATTGGAATGTGTTGATTTATATGTCAAAAGAAATATTGCCATACTTAATTTGAACATTATATGGTGCGGTTGGACAAGGTAACACAAATATTAGTATCAGTGGAGAATTCTGTGGTGGTACTAGTGATGGGAACTAAACTAAATTTTTTTAGTTAAACTAAAACTAAGTTTGAACTAAAAAAAAGTAATTAAACTTTTAGTTAATCACAAATTGAAAAAATTAGTTAAACTAAACTAAGAAACTTTAGTTAAACTTTTACTAACTATTTTGACCTTTTTTAAGGACGAAACAGCCAAACATGAAAAATATAAACAACAACCAATCTCTTTAGCAAAATGCAATAAACATTTATTTGTGCACATGAAAAAAGATTTAAATGTCTTTATGGGATAGATGTATCTAGATCTTAATAGAATCACTAGATTAGACTAGAATGATACTATTATTAGTATTATAGAAAGAAATTAGAAGCAATTGTCCAAGTTCTAATATAAGTTACCTTTTTAGAAGTAATGATAAAACTGCATGTTGACTCGCTAACTAACTCTAGATTCTAGAATATTCTGGATCTAATATCTTCTACAAACGAAATGATCAGAAATATAATCTGGATCTAGAATTAGATCTAGCTACTAGACCTAGATCAAATAATTAATATTTTAATCTAAAAATAATTTAAGAAATACTAGTTACTACTACTACTACTAGATCTAAATAGAGTCTAGGCTAGTAGATATCTTAGTAACTCTAGATCTATCTAGAGATTTTAGATTATTATAATTATGATTATAACTAGATATGGGTATTTAGATCTATAATCTATATAGGCCTACTCTAGTAGATAATACTAGATCTAGATCTAATAGATCTAGATAGTAGATATAAGTCAATAAGTATAATTATAATAGAAGTAGATGTAGTCTGTAGATCTAGTCTAGATTTAGTTAATTTAGTATTAGATCTAGTATAGTGACGACTATTATTAGTAGGCCTATTATAGTCATTAATATTATAGAGATCTATCATCTTTGCATCTTAGGTCTTAGTATAGGCCTAATAAGTAATCTAGATATATCTAGATCTAATCTAGACTCTTTCTAATCTAGACTATTTCTAGAATAGTAGAATCTCTAAACTAATAGATCTATATTATTGACTTATAATTTTAAATTTACATTTAGATCTAAGACTACTAAGAGTTAGACTCTACTTAAGACTAAGAGACTAAAATAATTAAATATAGACTTATGTCTATAGTCACATATATCTAATAGTAGTAATAGACTAATACTAATAGTACAGTAATAGACTAGACTAGACGTCACTAGAATCTAACTTTAGATCTATCTAGTAAAAAGTTTTAAAATAAAAAGAGTCGACATTTCTTTTAGATCTATAGTCTATAGTAAAGCAAAATTCTTTGTATACAGGAACACACTGGTGTTTAATAAAAAAAAGCAGCAAAATGTAGATCTATAGAAGCAAGGAATTATCAGGATTTATCAAGCAGCGAAACTTGCTAGAACTATAATGAACACGTTTATTTTTCTCGCCTTTCAAATACCGCTTGAATTGGCGGGAATAGCAACCATTATAGGGTAAAGGTCAAAAGGCTTTCTAGTGACCTGTGCACCATCTAGTTTATTCTCCTCTCTATCATTCATTATATATATTCTCCTATTACACAGATCTAAATATTTATTGGTATGTATGTTAAAAAAGTTTGTAAAATTTGTAATTAAACTTTTTAGTTTGTAACTTAAAAAAATTAATTAAACTAGGATTTTAACTAAACTATTTTTTTTTAATTAAACTTTGGCCTTAACTATTTTTTTTTAGTTAAACTAAAAGTTAGCAACTTTTTAGTTAACTTTTGCCCATCACTAGGTGGTACCATAGCACTATTCTGCAATGTACTTGCATATCTAAAAGAAAAAATGTGTTTTATAACAAGTCAAACAAAATATACATATAGATCAGCGGTTCTCAAACGTTTTAGCTACGCGACCCCCAAATACAATTTTTTACTTGGCGGCGACACCCATCCATAAATTTTCGTTCATAAATGTGCTTTAGCTAATGTTATGAAATCGTTATCAAAATGTAGATCACTGATTGTTAATTCCATTGCTAGAGACTGAACATATACTATGAGCTTTATTTAGTGTAAAACAAATTTATGCTTCATGACAAAAAATAGTGTATCTTTTAAAAACTTTAATTTATTTAACTTTTAATTGCGTGTTTATGATATTCATGTAGCATATATACAAGACAATTTAAAAAATATTGCTAAGCTTAGAAACCCCACAATCTTTGACACGTTAAACTTCAGCTACACAATTTTTGCGATAGTATATTCAGACGCACTAAAGTTAGTGCGAACGTTAAGCTTGTTTTTATTTCACTAGATTAGGAATTCACATCTTCTGCATATAGTTTTTTTTTTGTGTGTGTATTTAGTCTTGATTACGAACAGGCAGAAAAAAAAACGTTTCACAAGAAATGCGTTTGAAAAGTGGATGTTGCGAAAAAATGTCAAATATGACAGAGTGACTTCAAACAATTGATCCATAATTCTGTAACTGACAGTGAAGAGAAATTATATTTAGCTGCCATGCTATTGAAGTAATTCTTGTGACAGTATCTGGGTTGGTAATATATATCGAAGAATCATTCAATGAGTTACAATGCATTCTTATGATGACTCATTCTGTACCAAACATTGAAATCCTGAAGCATCCGTGCAGGCACCACAAATATTTTTCCAAGAGGTCTTTTACTTTTCGAAAGAAATAACCAACTTGGTCAATTACATCAAGAGCTCAAATTACATATGGGTATAAGCTTAACATAACAAGCCTTAATGGTTAGACAAAGTTGACACACAACATCGAAGTCTAAATACTATATTTAAAAAATACAAAGTAAATTATTCCTCACACTACATTTATAATCGCTTTTATGTATGTATCTTAAGAAAACCAGTAATTGTGAACAATTTACTACGCCTGTGGATTCATCAATATGAATACCAAATATTGGAGATAGATAACATATTTCCTGATTGCCTAATTGATAATATCAGCAGACATGTCATTTTTTGTTCCTGTGAACAGTGTCATGAGATAATGTAATAAAGAAATCGGCTGCAATCATAACTCGAGTAATGTCTTTGGCCCCTGGCAATATTAACTCTTGGTAATGGCATGATGTTTCATAGCTCTGGCAATTCTGACAGACATTAAATACAAAGTTTCAAGGGCTGATATGTGTTAATTATGGTTCTTGCCACCTGATTCAGATGTCCTAAAGTTCCGAGGACGACCCGTTCCCTATTATGGACCTCTTGACCAAGGAAAGATTTTTATCCATGGCCAGGATGAGGCATCGGCTCTTCACCAATCCCTCTGTCCGAAGTCCCGCCTTATCCGAAGTGATCATGTATTCAAACCCGGTGTGTCGCTAGTCACGGCCGCCTTGAGTTCCCTCTCCCGTGCGAGGCCGGAGGCCGAGCCGCGTGGGGGCCCTTCTTATCCTTATAATGTCCCACCGAACCCGTGCGAGGGTCCATCACAGCGCGTATGGCCCCCGTTAGGGAACGAATCGTGGGGTTGGACGGGTTAGCGAGCCTTTGTTACATCCCTACCACGTGCAGTGTACAGTCTCTCGACCGTACGTGTGGTAGCCCACTGAGAGCTATGGTTGCTACCGTACTTGGCCTATCCGTTTCCCTTGGCGGACGTTTCCACTGGAGGGCCACACTGAGGTGACGGGAGCACTCCACCCGAGTCAAGTCTGGATTTCTTTAATTTATCAGCCTTCAAAACTAGAATACTGGATGTCCTTATCGGCAAGGCTCTGAGGTTTGTTCGCCTTATGCATATGGTAAAGACAACTTCATTATTTTATTGATGCTTGTCGATCGTTTCATAATTTGTGTGGTAGTAATGAAATCTAAGTAATTTTCATTTTTTCCGTTACTAGAAGTGTAAATACATACGTAGCATGGGACATATATACTTGTTACAACTCGTAAAAAACGTAATAGTAAAAAAAAAAAAAAAAGACAAATAAAAAAAAAAAAAAAAAGATATCTGATAAAAAATAGTTAAAGAAAAACAGCAACTTTCCGACAGTCTTAGGCCACCCCTGGCAAACGGTCGTTCGAACCTTAAAGAAGACCTGATCTAGATGAATATTATAATAAAAAATATTTTGCTTGTATTAGAAAGGGTATTAGATAGGTTTACATTCTACATTTTGAACAGAAGTTCAACAAAATAAATCAAAATTTTGGTTCTTACAGACTATTATAGCTACGCAGTACTATTATTGTTATTCAGTCCTTAAATTAATAGTCGAAACTAACAGTATAAATAAAGGTCAGCAACTCTAAACATAAAGTAAACATTTTTATTCAAGACAGAAACAACATTGTATCCAATCTAAGAAAAACGATGTTATTAGTGATTAAACATAACTAAGAAAAATCATAAATGAATTTCCTTGTCATTAATTGACATATAAAGACGTAGTATTGTTTATTACCACAGAGAAAAATACCGTCTCAGATTTTCGGCATTCTATATTTCCACACACATATTACTAAATTGTTTCATGATTTTTTTTTAAGCAGACCTACAAAAAAAAAAAAAATGTCTATTGAACAGATGATTTATAAATCTTTCCTTTCTTTCTGACCTATGACTAACAATGATGTTATGTAATCAGCGCTTTATCTGACGTGATTTTTTGTTTCTGTCAACTTTTGGACGGAAATAGATTGACGCAGTGGTGCGATAAAAGATATTCTTTCCCCTCCTTTAAAAAAAACAACACCAAAACAATATATATATATATATATATATATATATATATATATATATATATATATATAAAGCTTATATATAAAGCCTATAAAAAGCTTATATATAGTGTATCAATTAGTTCGGATCTGACATGTTATTAAATTTAAAATAGATCTAGACTAACAATAAAAAATCTATGTGATTAAAAATATTTTTTTTACCAATTATTTTTGTTTAGCGAAATCTCATGCAATTAGCTTCAATACTTTCTGGGGAAAAGAAAGTGGGGGGGGGGGGGGAGGGAAGGGCATCCGGGTTATTGCTTTTTAATTATTTATTTTTTTTAAAGGAACGACCTAATTTCAAACTTTTATTGGTCTAATGTCTCCTCACTTGTCTCTAGCCAGCGCGGTAACCACTCTGTTTACGAGGAGTTTATGAAAATGGAAGATTTTTATAGTTATCTATTGTTTCTATTTCACGTTTGTGTTCACCAGGCCTCAGACGAAAATCTATAAATCTATAAAGGTTACTTTTTCAGCTCATATCGCCCACTTCTTTCCCTTGTTTGAGATACCAAGCAAAATAATGTATTACCCATTAATCAATTAACTAATTGGTTAATCGAATTGATTCTCGTGTTGAAATAGAAAAGAAGAGAAAAAATTGTGCAAAAATATCTGCTCGATCCCAGATTAGGTGTCGGAGCATTATAGTGTTGGACAGACAGACAGACAGAGCGAGTTGATATAAGCTTTGTGACATAAAAAAAAAGACTTCACCAGTGATCACAGTCTAATTAAGTAAAAGCGGCCCTGATTTTAGAAGATATACTTTTGAAATATTATAACGGACTGACTAGAGTTTTTCCCATTGTGACCAATTAGCTAGTAAATCGTTTTCCATCAACCGTTAAATTTCTAGGAAAATCGTTAGCGACGATATTGTTTCCAATGTTGTTGTTTTTTTTTTTCATCGAAGAATTCGCAAGCTGATAAGATGAATTACTATAATAACATTAACAATAATTCGAACATATTTGTTTGTTAACTGGTAGCTAAAGAACTTTTTTGGTCGTATTTTTGTTCTATTTTTTCAGCTGTCGTTTAACATTCCCTTGTAATTGTGTCGAGGTTCTAGTGTATCCTTCAGTTCTCATGTGTTCTGCTGCTTCGTCCCAGTTAATCTCTGGGGAAAACAAAATATCAATCGCTTTATGTTCCATCCAAAATCTTTAATCAAACTTTAATTTGCTTATAGACTTATACAGTGCATTGGTAATATCTATCTAGGGAAATTTAATTTTGTGATCTGTTAAAATATAAGCTATTTAAATGTATAAATATTTTTTTAAGCCTCGGATGTTTTTTCTTCTTCAATTTCATTTTGTATGTTGGAGTTTTCAGATGCCTAGAGCAATATATGAGATGAACTGCGCAGTGGTTTCCAAATTAGGAAGCTCTCCATATCGTTTTCTTTCTATTGGGGGGGGGGGGGTGTTTTGGGGTCAGTGTCTTGTACGGGCCTCTTGGTAAAGAGAGCAGTTTTGGAGGACTTGGTCGGAATTCTCTGGTGACACTCCACATGGGCAGATTTCGCTGGTTCCAATTTTGAGCTTCCGGTACATGTGTCGCCGCATTCTGTTGGATGTTCTTTCAAAAAATGAAGATTCATTCTAGCCAAAACCTCCTAAAAGAGGACTGTGGAGTGACGGCAGGAGGATTTGGAACTCAAGGCAATTGAATAGCAGTCTGAATTGTATGCCACTCGACCAAGCAGTCAAACTCTTCGCTTAAATATTTAAGATACTAGTTTCTATGACTTCCATTTTGAAAGAACATCAAAAAGTGTAAAACAAACAAAGAAAATTCAATTTACAAGTTGAAATTACTAATGCAAATATAAAAACAGAAATATTACTTCCTAAAACGTATTTAGCGAGACATTTCTTTTCTTTCCCAACAATGTACGTGGTTCTCTGAAAAGAAAAAAAAACAAAAAAAAAAACCCAATAAGACATAGTTCTAATACTTCTAAATTAATAATACATTTGACTCCAAATGTTTCGAACAGTGTGTGAACGTTTAGGCTGTGTTTGCTCTACTATAACAAATTTTTGAAAGATTGAAAAAGATACTAAAAATGTTTATGGTGAACAGACACTGACCTACTTTATCTTTCAGAACTTTTACCAATTAGGCCGATGTTTAATAGTGCTTCAAGTCTATTAGCGGCCTCGAAAGGGGAATGGCTATTAGTTATGTGTGTTCTGTCCTGTCCGACAGTCCTGTTTAGTTTAGATCTCAAAAAAACACAACAAAAAAAATTGAATATCAGATATCATGATATTTTAGATCTTTTAAAGTTTTGATAAAGCGGCTACTTTTTCGTTTTCTCAAGCAGTTTGTAAAACTTTTCACTATTTAAAGTCAAAACCGTTGGAAACTGTTTAGTAAGAAAGATGAGTCTTCAGAATATTTTAAAACATCTATGCAAAAATGTGTTGTATTTAAAAACAAATGTTTTTAGAATTTACTAAATTTAAATATTTTCCTTCATACAAACAATGCACTTAGCCTACATGTTAAAAAAAAATGTTTACTTTTGTTTTATAAGAGAAAGAGTCTATTTAGTATGAATATTAGTCAAATATAATATAACCAAAATAATTAATAAGCAGAGGAGTTTCATATTATACACGTGAAGATCTATATTGCAATTTTATAATATACTAAAACTAATCTACTATTTTTAAATTTAATGTTTTGCATTCAGTCAATTGATAAATTATCTAGTTGTTTTTTTTTTATTTTACTTAAATCTTATCTAAATGACATCCAAATTATAAATTATTCTAAATTTAGATCTTAGATCTAGGATATATATATATATATATATATATATATATATATATATATATTTGTATATATATATATATGTATATATATATATGTATGTGTATATATATGTATGTATATATATATATGTATGTATATATATGTATGTATATATATATGTATATGTATATATGTATATATATATATATAAATATATATATATATATATATATATATATATATATATATATATATATATCTTAAGAGTGCTAAATCAGAAGTTTAGTTTATGTAGATCTACATCCCTACAAATCAATGCCGAAAGATTATCTAAAATCGTCAGGCTATTAGTTTGTAACCAGTTTGTTATTAAGTTAAGAGCAATGCCTGGTCGTGCGGTTAACTTTCTGAACTGATTATCTCGACGGTACCGGGTTGTCTGTTTGTTTCACGTGTTTCGGATGTTCTATCAGAGTTGAAGATAGTTTACTTCCTAGTCCAAGGCTACAAAACTTAAAATTGGCCCCTGATGTGTAGGCTCAAGCAAGTTTATCAGAAACTATGAACTACAAATTATCAACAACTACTACCCTATCTCCGTGAACCCAAAAAGAAGTTATTTCGACTAATGACATGATACCAAAGGATACGGAGATTAATTAATGTTATTTTATATGTAACCAATGGACTCATATTTATGAAGATATAATAGTTCAATGTGAACCTTGCCTAACTAATGTGATTGAATTGGTTGAATTATTTTGTAAAGGGCCAATTTGTCTTTCAAGACAGCGATGAAGAAACCTTTCCATTTGGTTAAATGTCTAAGTATGTTTATGACATTTACTAAATTTAAATATTTTCTTTCATACAAACAATACACTTACATTTTAAAAAAAGACATATGACTAATCCAAACTAATGTATTCAAGTACGCTTAATAGAAGCTTTATGTTTAAATTTAAATATATTAAATATTTTTTCTTCTTTTAATTTACCAATCAACATTTGAGTTTCGATCTAGCGTCCCATCGTCAAAATATTAAATATAGGTACATTCGTTTGGGAAGTCAAGGCGGTTGGTCGTTTTAGTTAACCACGTGATACCACCTGTAGCTGTTGGCAGAAACAGATGACCTTGACATGTTCTGTCCCCATAGAATGCAATATCAGCTACGAGTAGCTTCACTTGTTTACTCTTTAGTCAAACTGTATCAGAAATTATTTGAGCTTTGTTATAAATTAGACTCACTATTAATAAATGTTCCTACGGATTTGTCTTCGCACCAAGAGTTTTTTTTTTCTTTAATGCATATACTTAAGCCAACTAGGCCATTGCTTCAATAATTCATAGAACCACCATTCAGACCACGGATCACAGTTTGGGAAAAATTGACCTAATGTAATGTTATATAAAATGTTTTGTAAATGAAAAAGTGGAGTTTCTATTTCAAACCTTGCGATCTATAGGGCAGAAGATGTAAAGGTCATATGTTTCTGTGGTCAACGGCTAACGGTGGTGTCGTGTGGCCAGCACATCGACCAACAGCATTTACTTTTCCGTTTATAGCTTTGACTTTATCTTTTGGACTTACTATTACATATGCAGTGTATGGTAAAAAAAAAAGTCAGGAAAAAAAAAACTAATTAAATTTGCTGTGTGGATATCATTTAATAAAATTTTGTGTCAAAACAAAAAAGGAAATTTAATTTTTATTGATTAATCCAGAAGCAGACATTTTCTTAAAAAAAAAACTAGTTTTCACTGAGATTTGAACCACGACATAAACACACACACACACACAAATCACAAATCACATATAAGCCTAGTACGTCTAACCCAGCGTTAATTCTATATGCCTAGTACTTCTCGCCCAGCGTTAATTCTATATGCCTAGTACTTCTCGCCCAGCGTTAGTTCAATATGCCTAGTACGTCCTGCCCAGCGTTAGTTCAATATGCCTAGTACTTCTCGCCCAGCGTTAATTCTATATGCCTAGTACGTCCTGCCCAGCGTTAATTCTATATGCCTAGTACTTCTCGCCCAGCGTTAGTTCAATATGCCTAGTACGTCCTGCCCAGCGTTAGTTCAATATGCCTAGTACGTCCTGCCCAGCGTTAGTTCAATATGCCTAGTACGTCCTGCCCAGCGTTAGTTCAATATGCCTAGTACGTCCTGCCCAGCGTTAGTTCTATAAACCTAGTACGTCCCGCCCAGCGTTAGTTCTATAAACCTAGTACGTCCCGCCCAGCGTTAGTTCAATATGCCTAGTACGTCCTGCCCAGCGTTAGTTCTATAAACCTAGTACGTCCCGCCCAGCGTTAGTTCTATAAACCTAGTACGTCCCGCCCATCGTTAGTTCTATAAGCCTAGTACGTCCCGCCCATCGTTAGTTCTATAAGCCTAGTACGTCCCGCCCAGCATAAGTTCTATAAACCTAGTACGTCCCGCCCAGCGTAAGTTCTATAAACCTAGTACGTCCCGCCCAGCGTTAGTTCTATAAACCTAGTACGTCCCGCCCAGCTTTAGTTCTATAAACCTAGTATGTCCCGCCCAGCGTTAGTTCTATAAGCCTAGTACGTCTAGCCCAAGTGTTAGTTCTATAAGCCTAGTACGTCCCGCCCAGCGTTAGTTCTATAAGCCTAGTACGTCCCAAACAGCGTTAGTTCTATAAACCTAGTACGTCCCGCCCAGCGTAAGTTCTATAAGCCTAGTACGTCCCGCCCAGCGTAAGTTCTATAAGCCTAGTACGTCCCGCCCAGCGTTAGTTCTATAAGCCTAGTACGTCCCGCCCAGCGTTAGTTCTATAAGCCTAATACGTTCCAGGGAGAGGAAGGGAGAGAGGTTTAGTTGTTGTTGTTTTTTTGCACCTATGTAATTGTTGCATTGAACTAGTAATTTACTCTGTAAATATTTCAGAAATCAGTGAATACATGAATATCTTAATGAACAAATGAAGATTTGTGTTTTTCTTTGGTTGGAATAATTGTCTCAATATTTCATAGGCAAGGTGGCTGAGTGGTTAAGCGCTTCCAAACCTGGGCTCCTGGGTTCGAATCTCGGTAAAGACTTTGACTTAACCTCGGGATTTTAGGGCACACCTGAGTCCACCCAACTCTAATGAGTAATTGACTTAAGCTGGTGTTAGTAAAAAACGGCTGGCCGTTGTGCTGGCCACATAACACCCTGCTCGTTAAACGTTGGCCAAAGAAACAGATCACCCTAACATCATCTGCCCTATAGATCGCATGGTCTAAAAGGGGTACCTAATTTTTTTTTAATTTTACTATTCCAAAGGTACTCATGTTACTAATGTCAAATACTAACTGCTTGTTAAGCTAGAAACGCTACACTTAATGAAAATAAACAACGCCAACACTATAACGCCAGATTCATCAGTCCATATATTTAAACACCCTCATAGTACGAGGTTACACACAACACTCTGATATAAGCTTTCTTACCAAGGGGAATCACTCTACATACCAATAACAAACACATACACATAAACACAATGTCAACATTATTTACTATTTCTTTTTTTTTTCTTTTATTCTTTCTTTCATTCATTCAAATCTTATTCTCTTTTTCATTGTATTTAGAAGGCTAAGTAAAGCTGAGTATATAGGCTACATAAGAAAACAAAAATAGATGATAGTACCTCTGACTACCTCGAAATATCATTTTGAAAAAAAGAAAACTTTGCAAGTGTCCTTGTCTTCTATATACAATTCAATCTTCTCAAACATTAAGGAGAATGTGTAGAGTGAGAATAAAGAAAAACAAAATGTCAACTTTAAAAAAGAAATGTAGCACTGTCTGGTATGTACAGAGTTGCCTTTGCCTTAGCATTACATTTAATAAAACTTGTACAGCAAAATTTTAACTAATCAAAATAATATATTTTTTTTTAGTATGCATAATGTAATAGTGCAGGCTACGAATTTTAATGAAATACAATAAAATGGCATGATGTAAATAAATAGATTTGAGCAGTAGATGTCAAATGGTAAGAGGGAGAGAAATAACTTCATTGTGTTACGTCTTCTGACACTGTGTGTTCATTAAAGAAACCTATCAAAATTTGAACAAAATGAAAACCAAGAACAAATTTCATAACAACGAGAGCAAAAAAATACGGTACATCATGTTGCACAATATAAAAATACATTTAAATAAGAAACACCCAGATTTCAGCCAGTCTTCTTCATGTGCCCGTCTCACCTGATCAGCATTCATATTTGGTGTCTGGTAATGCAGGGCCTTGTTCACTCATCACGGCGATTCGTGTACCTTCGTATCTGGTCAAACATTGGCTGTAAGTTGAAAACTATCTGACTGTCAAACTGTGCACATAGAATGGAGTCAATGGGTCCTCGACATAGAGTTAATAAGACTAGGAATAGAATAAAATGTCCTGAAAAAGGAGGGGGGGGTAAAACACTAGGTATGGAGCCATACAGCCTAAGAATGTAGGGCTCCAAAAACGCCATGAATGGAGTCAATTGTTCTGAGGATGTTGTGTTAAGCTGCCCCACCAAAAGACTTGTACTGTCAGACTGTCACCTTGTTTCTTCACTAGTTCTGTATTCTCTGATGGTAACGTTAATGTTAACAGTGGCAAGTGTAGATAGCAACTTTCTGTTGGTGGTGTAGGCATTCACCAGAAACACACATAGTCTCATACGCCCAGGTTTCCTAGAACGTTCTTCCCAAACAAAGAAGATTAAATGTAGTGGGGTAAAGAAATGTTGACAATGCTCTGCAGTCTGATCAAATGTAGTGGGGTAACAAGACTGGGGGGGGGGGGGGGAACTGTTATCAATCTGCTCTGTTACAGTGCTGTTTTCAAACTTTACACACATCGTATGAATCAAGAGTGACTCAATGGCGATACGAGAAAGTAATGCCAGTTGTTAAGGAAAACAATATCTCTATACACGGCAAACTTGTGACTAGAGCAGATAGATTCACATTGTCTCAGACACAGATGTTTCCTTCTGGTCGCTAGATCAAAAGTCACTAAGTAAAAATATTCTGCCTAATATTTCGACACAGGTGTGTTCACTGTGTTTTTTTCAGTCACAGGAACTGAATGTAGTCTTTACACACACACACAGTCAACTACTGTGTGATTATAACTCTCTCTTTGACAGTGAGCTTGAAGAAGTATTGTCCAAACTGTACTAGCAGCTCTACACATGTGTAACTTCAAAATTCGTGCACATTCTAGAAGTAGGTCAGCCTTGAATTTCTCCACCACTGTCAGTCATAAAAAAAAATTTCATCGCTATACTGGAGCGTGCACTGCCCTCATAACCTCGTTGTAAAATCTTTCTCTCTGTGGTCTCCAGTAAACGGACAAGTTCCCTTTTCGTCCTCTACAACTTTGAGCGTTTCAGTCAGATTCTCCCAGCTGTCTGGACATTTAGACAAAAGATGTCTATATGACCCACAAGATATGCATCTCAAAACATTTCCATCACGACCTAATGGGTTTAAACCTTTTTTTTTTTGGTTGAGAGAATTGATCTCGAGCAATGTGTCTTACATGACCTTCACGTATAAAGTGACTTCCACCATTATATAGTCTACTTCCATGATGTTCCACTTTCGGCTTGCTGGTAGATTTCAACTGCTCTTTACCTCGTCTTTCAAAGCTTTTGAAGTTTTCACGTCTGCTGTGGTTCAACTGTTGTTCATCTCGTCTTCCCAAACTGCTCAACGGTTTATGTTTCTTGAAGTTTTCACGTCTGCTGTGGTTCAACTGTTGTTCATCTCGTCTTCCCAAACTGCTCAACGTTTCGTGTATCTTGTAGCCAGTCGCCCATAAAGCCTCCTCATTCACAGACAAACACCTTGGCCCAAGTTTGATACAGGCATCGAACTTTTTCCCTTTATTATCTTCTCCTTTGAACTTTCTAAGAGATGCCTTCGCTTCTTCATACAGCGTCTCCCGATGAGCAAAGTTCATACCTGTCAGAACTAGCATCTTCTCAGTTTACGTAATTCTTGCCTTTCTGAGCAGTTTGAAGGCCAGAATCTCAGGTAACATCTTCATTCGTTTCTGTTCTAATCTCCTATACTTTGTATCAAAACTCTGAGATAAAATCTTGTATGGATTGATTTTCCCTTTGCCTGAAGTTTTCAAAATCATCAAATTTATCAATACTGTCTGCCAGGTCGTCTTTGGCCAAGTTCTTGTCCAGAAACTTCAACAGATTCTCGAAACCTTCCTGACACTTGAGCTCCGACAGCTCAAATACCTTGATTCTTATCCTTGACTCACTGCCTTGTGGTAATGAAAGGGCTACGGCTATCGCTCTTTTCTCTTTCTTTAGCTCCGTGATTTCATTCCACGCTAGCAGTTCTTTCTTATAAAATTCATAAGACATATGATTCATCAGTCTATATATTTAAACACCCTCATAGTACGAGGTTACACACAACACTGTGATCTGCACTTTCTTACCAAGGGGAATAACTCTACATATTAATAACAAACACATACACATAAACACAATGTCAACACTGCTTTCCATTTCGTGTGTAGATCTAAATTTCTTGAGAATCTATAGCGTGTTTGTCATTGTTTCAAATTACGGAGTAAATTTTCAAGGTAGGTAAAACAAAATTAACTGTGACAGACAATCGCAATGTTGTATCTCTTTGGTCCCAAATGAACATTCTTTTTTCTAGCTAATCCCATTTTTTTGCATTTTCTGTGACTTTTTTTTTTTTTTGCCCTAAAACATTGGTAAGTTGTAAAAGAAACCACCGGACTTGAAATATCGCCGAGTTTGCAAAGGCTAAACGGGAAATTTCAAATTGTAGTCTTAACTTTTCAATAATCAAATGTAGCTATCATAGTTGACTTACTGTTCCAAAACGAAATCTTAAGTAAAACGAATACATCTGTAAGTGTAATACGTTAATCTATAACTGTCTTACATGTGTAGTTTTGCTTCAATAGTCAAATGTCTAATAGTCATGAAATATTAATTCGCTTCTTCTACAAACTGTAATTATAATGTTTTCAAGAAACTTACATTTAAATTGTCGAATTTTGTTTTGATTTAGAAAACTTGCCGAAGAGAAAACAGATGACCCTTCTAAACCCTAGGCTAATTATTTGAAATGATTTCTAAGACGGTTATTGAAATGTTAAGTAATGCTATCAATAACTGCTCTTAGTATTGAAAACTGAACAAATCTACATAGAAACGTATCATATAATATATGTATTTATACCTGTTCTAAAATATGTTGGCCTATTAGTTTCAAAATGTCTAAATAACATCGGAAAATGCTTGTAAAATGTTTTACATGTTTCGGATGTTCCTTCAGAGTTGAAGTTTACTTCCTAGTCCAAACCTCCCGCAGGACGACGGGGGATGGGAGCGGGCAGGGTTTGAACCCTCGACCGTCGATAAATCCGAACGACAGTCCAGCGCGCAAACCGCACGACCAGGCAGCCATCTCCGAAATAATTACAGCTGTATGTAAATAAATTGAATGGAACCAATAGACCTCATCAACCAGCCGTAAACAAACAACATTTAGCCACGTGATAATATTGATAAAACAATGAATTACTAAATTTGTATAGAAGTGCTAGAGAATCACGTGGCTAAATGTCGTTTGTTTACGATTGGTGAATGAGGTCCATTGTAAACGAACAACATTGAGCCACGTGATTCTCTATCTCTTCTATACAAATTACGATTTGTTTTAACCCACAATGGTTATCAAGTGACAGTTTTTTTCCGTTGTTTTATTAAAATTATCACGTGACCTTTTGTTTAAGTGAATGAGGTCCCATGTGTTTTGTTTTTGTCTCAGTGTTCAAGAAAAAGTATCATTCAGTTTAGTTCTATGTATGAAAACATATAGATCTAGATCTAGTATTCGATCTGCTATGTTGGAAATGTAGGTTGTGGTTGTTATTTAGATCAAAATCTAAAAAAAAAAAAAAGCAAAAACAGTCGGGGAACTGTCACAAATGCTGCGCGAAACAAATTTTAGGTATGAAGACGGCGCAGAAGACGAAATGAAACTAAATAGACCGCTGATAGACAACGGCTTTGTGTGCATCATTCGTGGCAAAATATGCAGGTCACAAGTGGCACTACTAGGTTTGCATAGTCTTGTGAAACTGCAATCGTTCTCAGCCTTCGAAATTATTACATTCGCCTTCACCTATCACCTAGTCTGTTCAAACGTTGGGGCGCCACACATGATCTGCCTACCGTCTTTGAAATAACTTGAAAATTTCTTTTGTGAACAAAGCATAATGCAACTTTTATTACATGTAAAGCACCAAGATGCCTGTATGTAGTCGCTGAATGAACTCTTTATGTTGTGTCTGTTGTATGTATGTGTATTTTTCTGTTGTGTTGTCTTTATATGAGAAAAGAGTCCTTGTAATCACAATAAATTTCCGTAAGGATCAATAAAGCAGTCTTAGTCTTAGTTTTATTCAACTCGAGAACCCTGTATAATCGTGACCTTCGGAAGATGGTCCAGGGAATAAAACCATGATAAAATGAGAGAAATCGATTGATCTAAGGGAAGATGAGTGGCGATCTAGCTATATCTCTTGATTCAAACCCGCTCCCGTTAAAATGTTGAAAGATATGCATATGTCATAGTATAGTTATTTTTAATGTTTAAGCATTGAATAATAATCTCAGGGTAGGTGAATCTTTCCCCTCATTTATTTTCTGTCTATCTCTACGTTGGATCGGAATAGGCAAAAGACAGAGAGAAATGGAGAAGGACGGTGAACAGATCTTCAGTAGTGCCCCAACGGTCCTACAGACTACGAGATTGGTCAAGGATCGGAGGAAGCTTTATACAGAGCATGCAAGTACAAGACTTCTGTCTTTATGTGTTTATGGTGAGGCCGATGTCTGAACATGCTCTTCAAAGTTACCGGTGATGCATGGAACAGGCATTTACTGCACATTTACTGCACATTTACTGCTCATTTACTGCACATTTACTGCACATTCGTCAGCAAATAAAAGGTCCCTAGGTATCCAGTTTCAATATGTCAAAGGCGAAAATAAAATTATCGATTACCAATAATTTATTGACTATTTTCTTTTAAATTTTTGTTTATGTTTTGTTAGGTACAATAATTTTTTTTTTCATCTTGAGCTGAGAATGGGTGTGGGAGAAATAACGTGTTCAATTATCTAAGGCAGTGTTTCCCAAAATGTGTTCCGCGGAACCCTAGTTTTTCGCGAGTCCAGAATAGGTGATCCACGGACATTAACCTCTCTAAACAATAACAAAGTGCTCCGCTAAATACTCAGAATCTCAAAATTTTGAGAAAAAAATGATCCAAGGGGAAGAACCCCTACATATTTATCCGTATATGTAAATACTGAAGGATTAATTTCCCCTGTATTAATTTATCTTATCTTATCTTATATAATACAGACGTTACTTCAAAAAAAGAAGATGATTACGTCCTACGCGTCATGCATTTAGTCATGCATATTAATATGCATCAAATTAATATGCATATTAATTTCCCCTGTTCGTCTCAAACAAAATAATTACAGTAATTAATTGACGTGTTGGTTAATTTGTTATCGATTCATTTCTTGTCTACGTCAATATATAATTGTGCAAGCCTTAACTCTTTCTCTCCGTAATTATTTTCCACGTATCAACGGAATTCTTCATTTTGCTCATTAGTATTTCACTACCCCTGTTATGATTAAGCTTGAATAACTTTGTTGTTTGTTATCAGAAATTGTTTTTATTTTGTATAGAATTAAAAAGGGAATGCATGCTCTTTCTATAAAACACAAAGTCAAGTTTATGAAATCAAACATTAATTTAATTTATTGAGGTTAAAATCAACGATGGTATCGTCGATTAGGAGAGAAAGAGTCAAGTTCATCCATGAATGGCTGTGGGAGAAATAACGTGTGTAAACGTTGTGACAGACAGACAGACAGAGAGCTGGTTGACATAAAGCTTTGTTAACAATCTCATTTACAACACAGATGATGCTAAACATGCAACCAGAAAAATTTTCAAATAATTGACCCAGTGAGTAAACATAATAATAATAATAATAATAATAACCTTTATTGTCCATAAAGAAATTTGTCTTACAACTTGTGCATTAAACGAAACATAACAGCAAGTTATAAGATAAAAGTCAAACTAAAAAAAATACATATATTTATAACATTTTATTTAAGAAAATTATATTTGTATATTTGTAGACTCTCTGAACACGTAGGTGTATGGAAGCAAAACATAAACAAACAAATAACTGTAATCAAAGTAGAAAATATTTCATTTAAACCTAAATATTAATTTTTAAAAATGACCATGATAGCATGATTTACGATGTAATAAGTAATAAGTATACTAATACATTTTTTTTGTCAACTCAAAGTATATAACATTTTCAACTTATGTTTTCATATATTCTGATAAATGGAATTTAATATTGTAAATACTTTTTGCAGTCTAAAATAAATACTAAATTTCAGAATGTATCTAATAAAAAAAAAGAAAAAAAAAATTGTGTATGAGTAGTTGTATCAATTAATTATAATTAATCATGCAATTGAATAACTCTTAACACCAGTTAACTTTAAAAAGTTTCAATGAGCATATAAAAAGAAAGTCAAGTCTGAATATTCTTTTTTTTCAGTGCTTGAAAAAATGCTTAGAGATTAAGTAAATTTAGAATAATCAAAGATTTCTGTTAAATTGACTTAAAAAATCTTACCATTATATATTACTATAGAGACAAATACTGTTTTGGATTTGTATAATGCCTATTCAGAAAACAAAATTAATAATACTGACGATCTGATAAAACAGTCTTTGAGCTAAGGATTTATAAATCTGAACCTTTAACGAGATAAGCTATCGCCCCCCCCCCATGCACCTAATTATATAAAGCACTCACAATCAAAACTCTGTACATGTATAAAGAGGAACCACAGTCTCTCTGTAGAAACGTGTACATGAATGGAAACACAAATTATGGATGAACTAAAGTGCTAATCTTAAACAGCCCTGATTTGTTTAGAGGTTCGATCGGTTCACTTTTTATTGCTAAAACTTTTTTATTTGAATGTTTACCAAATTACTACTATATTGCTACTGCGCTTGCATCTTTTTTCTTCACTTCCGACACATACTATTCCCTTTTCCTTGTAAAGGCCAAGTTCATGGTGAGGTCAAACTCAGGAGGTGTGAAATAATTTTTTTTTACTACCTGGTAGTGAAGGAAATGAGTAATGGGCTTAATGCTATTTTTAAGTCTGATGACTATTTGAACTTGTGGAGGGTGGGAAATGGTGCAATGGATGGTGTTCTTGCGCTGGAGTAAAAAGAAAATGACTTCATACTGAAAATTAAAGATTAAAACATGTTTTTAGATATATTTTCTTTGATCTGCTCGAGCCTTCCATCAGCCCGATCGAGCTTACTAACTGGGGAGAAATCCGATCGAGGAAAAGTACGCTTGGCGATACCCACCCTACACCTCTTTGACTTCATATTTAATTTTAACTAAGCCTAGTGATACATTAAATCAAATCTCTATTCATAGAAAGAATGGCGAGGAATTCAGAGATACCATCAGTTTTTTTCATAGGTCAGACCTTTATGGTGCTATAAAAAATCTAAACGTGAAAATTGCTGCCAGCGGGCGTAATGCGATCGAACTTCGCACTTTACTCTAAGGTTCTTGTATCCGTGTTCACGAAACGTGTTGTGATCTTCTTTTTGTTTCTCTTTTTGTTCTTCTTATTCAACTGTCGTCTAATTTTCTCTTTCAACTGCGTGCTGGTTCTGTTGCATCTGTATCCCTTATTGTTCATCTCTTCTAATGCAGAATCCCAGTCCACCACTGGAGAGAACAGAAAAGATTGGCATGGCTATTAATTTGAAAGACAAATCTGCGGGTATGTTGCTTTCAAAAATATGGTCATTGCATCGATCATCTAATGGACTTTGCATTGATAATAAAATTTTGGGTACATTTGGTAATTTAAGGATGTTTAAGTTATTCTTTTTTTTTTTGTGTGTGTTTCAAATTTTTCCAACGTTCGTACAGAAGTGAATGTTTAATTCGAGCCGTAACATTTCGTAGAGGAACAAAAGGAGTGTGGGATTGCAAGCAGGTTTCGAACTCATGTCTGAAGCACATACCACCCCGACAACAAATCAACTAAATCAACTAATTTCTTCTTTTATATATTTTTTTCCAACCGACGGTACTTAACATAAAACATCAATTAATTTACTTTTGCACTAAATAAAGTAACAATCAAAATCGAAAATTAAATGATGAAAATTACTCCTGGAGAATGAAATGTTGGTAAGGGTCATTTATTAAAGTGATAATATAGTAGCAAGATTAGAGTACAAAGACCTGTGAAACAAAATGAAGTGATAGTCACCAATCAACTAAGTGAATGTCTGTCTCTGGTTAAGACTAAGCTAAGGTGTCATCACTAAGTCTTTCTCAAGCTATAGGCTATCTGCGAAACAACGCAAAACACTGCACTCATCATTTATTTATGTACTCAACTAAAAACTTGACATATGAGTCAGTTAAATAAACTATTACGTCTGCTTTGTGGTCGTGGTGGTTGAGCGGTCAAGCGCTTTTGCTTCCGAACCCGGGTTAAAGTGGGTGTCATGTGGCCAGTACAACGGCCAACCACAATTACTTTTCCCCATCTAATGTCAAGTACCCAATAGAACTGGGTGGACACAGTGGCGCCCTAAAGATCCCGAAATTAAAAATCCGTCTTCCCCTGGATTCGAACCTGGGTCCTCTCTTTTCAGAAGTCAAACCTTTTACCAGTCAGCCACCGCGACTACGTTGATATTGAGTTTATACAGTAAGAAAATATCAAATGTACATGTTCACTAAATTCAGATAATTGTATTATGCTAATCATGGTCTTAGAAAATACATCAATAAAAAGAACATTAGCATAAATCGCTCATCCAGACTGCCTAACGTTCAAACCTTGCCCGCTGAAATCCGCTGAACCCCCCTACCCCTTTTGTTTTTCCTTTCAGGAGGTTTGGTTTAGGAAAAATTAAACCTTAAATTTAAAGGAATGACTTAAACATATACAATGAAAAAAAAAATAGTCTTTTTTTTTTTTTTTTGCACGTGTCAATTACTAATTATATTGAACAAATAATAAATATTACTTCGTATAATCATGTCGAAGAGGGTTTTCTTTTCCGATCCTATAATGCGGGTCGTATTCTGGAAAAAAAAAAATTAAATTCAATACTATAACATGTAGATCTACAATTACCATCACAAAAGAGATACAAGACACCGATAGCAAAGACAAACAGACACAAACACTCTTTTGTTCCCCTGGCAATCAAATCATTCAATAAGAACAATCTGGTATAAACTTTGTCCCATGTAAATTATGAGTGAGTCTGGTGTGAATGTACACTTTGGTTTCTTATAGTTATAATGTTTTTTGTTTGGTGTAATGCACAAATTGTAAGACAAATTTCCTTACGGATAATAAAGATTATTATTATTATTATTATTAATTATGTCAACATTTTCCTCGAGCATTGTGAGTATTGTAAACAGTTTGGAGGTGTTTTCTTGCAAATAATTATTGATAAGTAGTACATTTTGTTTTTAAGAACAAGAAAAAGATGATGTGGTTTAAAGAAAATTAGAAATTCATTTATTGAGCTAGTGTTTCCCTTACTGGGGTACGGGAAGAATTTGAAAGGGGAACGCGTTGCAACTCAGTAACTAATCTTCTCCTTTCGTTGATGCAAATTAATTATTATGTAACATTTATTTATATTTTTCATGAACAATTTTTTTTTCGTCTATTATTTTCCATACATTTTTTTTTGGGGGGGGGGGGGGTTGGGCGAGAGTTATTGAAGAGGCTACGCAATGACTGAATCTTCTATCTTAATATTACAATTACAGAATCCGATTAACTCTCTGTAATTAAGAAGAAAAAGTTTCTACTGGCCCAACTGTGACTTACATTTTGTCTGATTATTAGTCAATGATGTCGATGGTTGAAAGAAATTTAGATCTTTATTTTTATTCTGTTCTTTTTTTTTTTTTTTTCGTAGAAAAAAAATTACCGCGAATGCTACGAAAAACATAGCGCTGTGTAGACTCCAGAAGAAAAAAGAATTATGAAGAGCAGGACGCAGGAAGGCGCATGGCGAAACTTACGCCACTCCGCTTAAAGGAAAAGGGGGGGGGGGGGGCTTATTTTCTCTTTTTTTTTTCCAGCAAGAAATTGTTTAGTCTACAAATCAACATTTAGGAAACCAAAGGCTCGATGGACTAGCTTTTAATGAACATTTACTTCGTACATTTTGATTCTAAACATAATGTGAATATTTATATAAAAAAAAACACAACTAAACCGTAAAATTGTATCATAATTATGTGTCTTTAAGTATCTTTTATTATTCATTACACTCTTACAGATCATCGGAAACCCGTTGTAAGGTTTCCCCTTTAAGGTACCTATCTGACTAAGGGGGTGCGGTAAAACAAAATGTCTCAGGGAAAAACCAGAGTAAAAAGTTTGAGAAGCACTGTTCATTTGCCTAAATGTTTCTTACACTTCAAATTCGGCCCTTCCACCTCTTCTTAATTAATTTATTTTCTTAACCTGCGATTTCTGACTAGGAGAAACGATGCAATTATAAACAAAAAAAAAAAAAAAGGGTTTCAGTATTCCAAAGACACTGAAAAAATGCTTGACGATTAATGACTAAGGGGGCTGCGAACATTTTTTGGTCTAGATTCTAAAAAAATTTTAGATGGTAATAAAAGTTTGAATAAGGTTAAACAGCTTTCGTAATGTGTAAAAGACTTTAAATTCTAAGAAAGAAAAACATGATCGGTTAATGTAAGTCTATTTCTTATTTAATAAACTTACATTTTAATGTATCTAGTAACCATGGATAAAATGTCATAATCAATTAAAATTAACATAGAATATTGTTTAACAAATTTGACATTTGTGTAACAATATTGGGAAATGTTTGGAGACTGTTGTTGGGTAGGGGGGTGGCACCCTGAGCCTACCGCACCGGGTGACACCGACTCTAGTGACGCCACTGTATGGATGGGTAGATAGATTGATAGGCAAACAGATGGATAGATGGACATAGATTGGAAGGTAGACATATAGATTTTTGGCGCAAATCTCTCTTTCCCTCTTTCTTTCTTTCTCTCTCTCCAGGAATAATACTGAATGCCGAATTTTGCCACTTTATGGGAAACATTTATTTGAATAGAAATATATTTATAAGGCTTAGATGGTTGGATGGATAGATAGGTTTTTAACATAGAACTTGATTCTTCCAAACTACTAGACTAATGAAATTAATGTATAGTCTATCAAACTCACCAGTTTAATCCCATTTGTATTTGGTTGGCCACTTGGTATATTTTCAGAAGCATCAATCTTTAAAAAAAAAAAAAAAAAAAAAAACAACAAAGGATTAAAAAAAGGAAATAATCTTCTCTATTATCTAAAATTGTTGATGCCATGAAAAGTGACCTATTTGGTCTTAACGTTCAGGTAAAGGCATAGCTTTGATAGAATCCAGCAGGAGACGTTGGGCTCGACACAGAAGGGCTGGGGGGAGGCACTGCCATTGAGAAAAAGGTTGCAAGTTACACAAAACTAGTCTGTGGGACACGCCAAATTGTAACCCATGTGTCAAAGGTCGCATTACCAAAAAATAACTCCGTCCAATCAGATCAATGCCCTGCGACTTTATTATACGGTGTGGACAGACATTTCGAGGGACAAGATAGAGATGTCTAAACTACGACGCTGGGCGAGGTGGTTGAGTGGTTAACATCTGGGCTTCCGAACCTGGAGTCCTGGGTTTGAATCTCGGTGAAGACTGGGATTTCAAATTTCGTGAGTCCTTCCAACTCTAATTGGTACCTGACTTTAGTTGTGCTGGCCACATGGCCTCCTGACCGTTAACCGTTGGCCAAAGAAACAGATGTCCTGAACTTATTTTGCCCTATTTATCTTGTCGCAACTATCTATTTAGTTGTATGGTAATAATGTTCACAATTTAATAGCGCCGCTTTCATGAATAGTCGATGACGTCATTTGTGCTATTTTATTTTTTTCGTGTACTAGTTTCTCTCCCCTTGCGATTCGTCGTAATTTTCCATATGACGTCAAAACTTCTCTTCTTGGTCGTTTGGTAGATTCCCTTCATCTTGCGCTGTAGAGCCAAGCTATATCTTTTGAGTTCCTGAATTATACTGGTGATTATACTGGTGCTTATGTTATTGGACAGCCTTATCGAGTTGGCCTTGTATATATTTTGACCCCTGTTCAGGGTGAGTTTTTTTTTTCACATTGTAAAGTTATTTTTATATGGATTTGGTAGTATTCGTATTTTGTAATTAGATTAGAAGAATCTGTTATTTGTCTTTCTATACGGTATCAGGTTTCAGGTCTGAGGTTTCAATTTGGGTTTCTTGTCTGAAATCTATTACACTGAAAACCAGATTATCAATTTCAAGTTTCTATATTCAGTCTTGATGTTACATTGTGACGGTGCGAGTCGAGGTGCTACTCTGAACATTGAAATATTTATTCATCGTCGTTGAACATTCATCTTTGCTAGAAGACACTTGTGATACCTTGAACAGTTTATTTCAGTGAAGTGTCCTCTTACACAATCTTTATATTGTGAGGACAGGACTATCGGATACCATATTACTAGGTGGTTATCATTGTATTTGAAATAATAATTCAGTAGTTAATGAAACTAGATTATGATTTTGTAATTTCTCATATCATGCTATATGTACTTGTATTCACTTAACATAACCATTATTCATATTCATTTCATTGTATAAATCTCATTGGATTAAATTTATAGTTTAATTTGAATCCTGATACACATCGTTTATTAGTTTTTGGTACAATTGGGTGTGTATGGTGTGTCTGTTGGGCTGAATCCTTGGGACAAATATTTGTTAAGTAAAAAGAAATTATAAAGTAAGTGAAACACATACGAACATTTGCAAATTAATATTACTTTTAATACCTAGACAACTTAATAATTTTTTTTTGTTAAATCTTAAGTCCTGACATATCTCAAGGTCTGAAAGGGGAACTTGAATTACTTTACTTTTACACTATGACACGTGGGCCTAATCTGGCCCTTGACCACATTCCAAAGGTTCGGTTCTACAGTACTCGACTTTTTTTTTTCACTGATTCGCCTATTCTTGAAAGACTTTCAAACCCCAAACCCGTAAAAGTTTGGACACTACTGATATTAGTCTTCTTTATTTTTTTGTTTTCCATTTTATTAAGTCTTATTAATGTTGATATTTTTCCCCAGCTTTCTTACTTTCGACACATTTCTTGACCTATCCCTTAGTCTATTGGACCCTTGGGGCACCCCACATTCTTTTATGTTGTCTTCCCATCACTTTCTCTGCCTTCTTACTCTGTCACACTAGCTTATTATTAAACTCTTTCTTTTCGTAAAAAAATATAACAAATAATACTTTTCTAGCTACCTTTTCTGTGTCCAGTTGTGGGTTGTCTCTTAGTCTTTTTAGCGTTAGAACTGGTCGTCGGGTGTCTATTTCACTCTGAAAGTCTTCCTTAAAATATGTATCTATTTGTCTATAAATCTATCTATCTATCTATCTATCTATCTATCTATCTATCTATCTATCTATCTATCTATCTCTATCTATCTATCTATCTATCTATTTATCTATCTATCTATCTATCTATCTATCTATCTATCTATCTATCTATCTATTTATCTATCTATCTATTTATCTATCTATCTATCTATCTATCTATCTATCTATCTATCTATTTATCTATCTATCTATCTATCTATCTATCTATCTATCTATATCTATCTATCTATCTATCTATCTATCTATCTATCTATCTATCTCTATCTATCTATCTATCTATCTATCTATCTATCTATCTATCTATCTATCTCTATCTATTTATCTATCTATCTATCTATCTATCTATCTATTTATCTATCTATCTATTTATCTATCTATATATCTATCTATCTATCTATCTATATCTATCTATCTATCTATCTATCTATCTATCTATCTATCTATCTATCTATCTATCTATCTATCTATATCTATCTATCTATCTATCTATCTATATCTATCTATCTATATCTATCTATCTATATCTATCTATCTATCTATCTATCTATCTATCTATCTATCTATTTGTCTATATATCTATATCTATCTATCTATCTATCTATCTATCTATCTATCTATATCTATCTATCTATCTATCTATCTATCTATCTATCTATCTAAAAAATTCTATCTATCTATCTATCTAAAAATTTCTATCTATCTATCTATCTATCTATCTATCTATCTATCTATCTATCTATCTATTTATCTATCTATCTATCTATCTATCTCTTTGTCTATAAATCTATATATCTATATCTATCTATCTATCTATCTATCTATCTATATCTATCTATATCTATCTATCTATCTATCTATCTATCTATCTATCTTTCTATTTGTCTATAAATCTATATATCTATATCTATCTATCTATCTATCTATATGTATCTATCTATCTATCTATCTATCTATCTATCTAAAAAATTCTATCTATCAATCTATCTATATATTTATCTATCTATCTATCTATCTATCTATTTATCTATCTATCTCTATCTATCTATCTATCTATCTATTTATCTACCTACCTACCTACCTACCTACCTACCTACCTCTTTGCTCTTGTCTGGCGCTATTCTCTCTTGATTTTTACGCCAAGTACGAATGGTTGATCTTGGCACACCGTGTATGGAAACCAGTTCCACCTCCGACATGCCGGCTTCATACTGAGCGAGAATTTTCGTCTTCAGTTCTTCAGGCCATTTCCTTTTCTTTGAAGCCTTGATTAAAGATGAAGATGTATATATTTAAATGGAAAAAAAAAGATTCGCACAATAGATAATGATTTCAGATGAAGATGTATATATTTAAATGGAAAAAAAAAGATTCGCACAATAGATAATGATTTCAGATGAAGATGTATATATTTAAATGGAAAAATAAAGATTCGCACAATAGATAATGATTTCAGATGAAGATGTATATATTTAAATGGAAAAAAAAAGATTCGCACAATAGATAATGATTTCAGATGAAGATGTATATATTTAAATGGAAAAATAAAGATTCGCACAATAGATAATGATTTCTGATGAAGATGTATATATTTAAATGGAAAAAAAAAAGATTCGCACAATAGATAATGATTTCAGATGAAGATGTATATATTTAAATGGAAAAATAAAGATTCGCACAATAGATAATGATTTCAGATGAAGATGTATATATTTAAATGGAAAAATAAAGATTCGCACAATAGATAATGATTTCAGATGAAGATGTATATATTTAAATGGAAAAATAAAGATTCGCACAATAGATAATGATTTCAGATGAAGATGTATATATTTAAATGGAAAAATAAAGATTCGCACAATAGATAATGATTTCAGATGAAGATGTATATATTTAAATGGAAAAATAAAGATTCGCACAATAGATAATGATTTCAGATGAAGATGTATATATTTAAATGGAAAAATAAAGATTCGCACAGTAGATAATGATTTCAGATGAAGATGTATATATTTAAATGGAAAAATAAAGATTCGCACAATAGATAATGATTTCAGATGAAGATGTATATATTTAAATGGAAAAATAAAGATTCGCACAATAGATAATGATTTCAGATGAAGATGTATATATTTAAAGGAAAAAAAATATTCGCACAATAGATAATGATTTCAGATGAAGATGTATATATTTAAATGGAAAAAAAAAGATTCGCACAATAGATAATGATTTCAGATGAAGATGTATATATTTAAATGGAAAAATAAAGATTCGCACAATAGATAAGTATTTTGTAAACATGGAAAATGAGCTACATAAAAGCCTTTTTTTTTTAAATTATGTAATATTACAGAGCTCTATAAGCATGCTGGGATGCATATATCTAGATTTCTTGTTACAGCCTATATATTTGCATTCAGCTTAAGGAGCATAAAATAGCACATAAAACTTTATTGCTCCATCTTTTTAACTTACTTTCACTTTAGCGGCTACATTCTTTAATTCTCTCGTTTTTGTAGATGTGCTGACGTCACTAACATTTGGTGCTGTCTCTGGGCTCTCTATGATGTATACGTCTTCCTTTAAAAAACAGAAGTCATGGACATTAGTGTGGGATCATTTTATGTTCTTTTATTTCACAGCTTTTAGAATTAACGTTTTGTGTTTCATAGACACAGTTTTCGAGAGAGAGAGTAAACAGAAAACCATAGACATGTTACTTTAAATGTAAATATTTATAGAATTAACAAAAGATTGGAACAATTACAAAATTGCACATGCCCTATATCTAATAACCCTGCTCAAGCTCAGAGTCTCGAAAGGGACTTTTTTTTCTTTACAAAGCTTATATCACATTATTCTGTCTATCTTATCAAAAGCTTGTAAACGTCATTTCTACGACACCCTATCTCGGATCAAGCTGTAATTTTGCACAATTATTTCTTTTACCTGACAAGACAAGAATCATTTTAAAAAAATAACCAATCAGTTAATAAACTTTTGGAAATAACTTATTTTGTTTGCTATTTCATACAAGGGAAAAATCAGTACTTGACAGGTGGTATAAGCTGAATTAGTTTTCTTTATAGATTTATAGATTAAACGGGCCTGCAATTGAAAGAGGCTATATCTTAGACAAAAGACAGAGAGGAATGGCGAAAGACAGTCGACAAATCTTGCTTGGTGTTAAGTTTGTCCAACAGACCAAGGAAGTCATGCCCACTCTGCGGGCCTTTTTAATTTCCGACACTCGTGTCGCGGGCCACATCAACGAAAAGATCCGAAAACGAATCAAAATTGACATCGAAATGGCTAAATAAGAAAGGTCTCTCTCTCTAACTCTCTCTTTCTCTCTCAAATTTTAACTTACCTCTTTAATACCTTTCGGGATACTCTCTGTATTAGTAAGAGCATCTTCCTTAAAACAGAGAAATAATAAGAATGACAATGAAATTCTGCTTGAACTGTATTCCTGGATTTATTTGTTTTGAAAAAAAGATTATCACAGTGCAGTTGTTGTTGTTTTTTTTACACTTATGTCAGATTTCCCGAACGAGACGATATTGTATTTATTTGTATTGTTATAAACCTGGTGGTGGCACAGATGGGGGTAGTGGTGTGAGTGTAGTCAGCCGACGCAAATCGCCCCAGGCCAGCGCTAGACGAGCGGTCAACCGTGACAAGTTACGACGATCGGCCGAGACGAGTTAACAACATGAAGGTTCGAGTAGGATCGGCGTCGTGAACAGAGCTCAGGAGCGTCCCAGAATGGTCGAGCGACGTTCTGTCCGGTTCTAGAAGGCCAGTAGGGACCCTATATAAAAAGCGGAGGTGTCGCAGTCAGGACGGTTCAGAAAGCGGGTTCACGACAGGAGTTCAGAACACGGTCGACTACAGCACAGTTCAACGGTGTGGTTCTGTACGGAGCATTACGACGGTTCAGTGCGGAGTACTGTCAAGTACAGTTGAGACGAACGGCGTCTTGATCTTGGTCTGTGATCGAGTCCGACACAGCGAGCCCAAGTGTGTGAAGTCAGTCCCGAACTGTTGAACCAGTGCAAGCCCGGAACGAGACGGAGAGGCCAGTGCAAGACTTGATACGGCGGAACGGTGTTATCGGAGAGATATTTGTTATCGCAGAGCTATTTGTACTGTTCTACGTGCTGCCAATTGTACAGTATTGGCTGTTATTTATGGACATTAAACCTTTGCGTTATTTTGGAGCCCTGACTTGTCAAGTTCTTTAAGTTGGTGGTGTATGGTGCAGTTTGCAGAGAGCCTGGATAGTGAGATTCGTAACAGTATTATAAGAGTAGCGCGATTTGCCATACTATTTTTGAATGGGTAACTTTTTATTATCGAGAAGGCCTGTGAATTTACGGCCAGTTTTATTTACATATTCATTTATTTTAGTTGTAAATAAACTATTTGTATCTATGTTTACCTGAGACCTTAAGTCTTATTTGGCATACATTAGTGTAATTATTTACCTAGAGGTTATACTTAATAGCCTAGAAAACATATGTAGGGACCAATATGCCATTGGACGAATGCCAACACACCTTAAACATCGATCTGTTGATCTTGATAACCTAATTCTAGCTATAAGTCTGATGGGATCTCGTCATTAACAATTAAGTCGCACTGGGACTTATTAACGGTACATCTCATAGACTTTTAACTATACCCTCTACTAGGTAAAAAGGCTAGACAACGTCAGAAATAGGAACTACTAAGTGATAGTTAATAAAGACTGGTATGAATTCCATAGTGACTTTAAAATAATAATAATAAGGCTTGTCTTCGAGTCCGAAGATAAGTGAGAAGTGCAGTATTTCCCGAGGCTGCGCAGCCCCAGCTGTGACCTACATAATTTGCCACGACTTTGGCAAGCATAACCATTGTCCGCTGGTGGTCGACTTTAAAATACACATTAATTAATCCTATCAATTTTTTGTTATCATTTACCAAAGATTGTTCCTCGTTAGTGTCCTTCGTTTTCATTTTGGACGCATTTTCCAGTTCTTTGTTCCGTAACTTGAGTTCTTCATTCCGTACTTTTAGAGTCATTTGTTTTTCGATCCATGTTGATCTTTCTTTTAAAGGCAATTTATATTTTTCTGCCATGGCTGCCAATTGTGAGTAATCGTCCATGCCCTGTAAGATATAGAACTATTAGTTAATTAAGAAATATTTAGAAATAAAAATAAATGAATTAGTTTCCCGTACAAAACATGCATACTGTTTAGGATAAGATAAGAAGATATCTTATCTTATCTTATATAATACAGACGTTACTTCAAAAAAGAAGATGATTACGTCCTACGCGTCATGCATTTAGTCATGCATATTAACCAATGACTTAAATTCTGCCAAGTCACTGGTTTTCCTGGCTAGCTCAGGCAACCCATTCCATGCTCTAATAGCACTAGGGAAGAAGGAGTATTTGTACAAATTTGTCCTAGCATATGGGACGAGGAATGTGCCTTTATCTTTGTGTCTTTCAGAGTATTTTATTAAATTTTGTTTTTGTATTTGAAGATTATGGTTCAGTGTTTTATGTATGATTGCTACTTTACTTTTGAGCCTTCTGTCCTGAAGGCTTTCTAAATTTAGTGATTTTACTAAAGGTGTTACTCTAGTCAAATGTGAATATTCGTTTGTTATGAATCGCACTGCTCTATTTTGTGTCTGTTCCAGTTTCTTAATGTTTTCTTGAGTTGAGGGGTCCCAAACGGAGGATGCATATTCTATTATTGGCCTAACCAAGGTTAAATAACATTTTAGTTTTATGTTCTTATTTGATTTATAGAAATTTCTTTTAATAAATCCTAATGCTTTGTTTGATTTTTTTGTAGTTTCATCAAGATGTGGATTCCATGATAGTTTTTCATTTCTTATAACACCTAGGTATTTTGCGTTTTTAGTCTGTGTTACTGGTTTGCCGTGAATAAGATAAGTGGAATTAATTTGTTTTAGTTTTTTTGTTACTCTTAACAACTGACATTTTTCTGGGTGGAAAGACATGCTCCAATTTGATTCCCATTTCTGTAATTCATCTAATTCTCTTTGTAAAATATATGTGTCTTGTGTTGTTTTTATTGTTCTATATATTATGCAATCGTCTGCAAATAATCTGACTTTTGTTCCTGAAGTAATGCAATTTGGTAAATCATTTATGTAAATTAAAAATAGTAATGGACCCAAGACTGTTCCTTGAGGTACGCCTGAGTTTACTATTATCGGTGTTGATTTAGAGCCATTTATTATTACAGTTTGTTCTCTCCCTATCAGAAAATCTTTAATCCACTGATGCAGTGGACCATTAATGCCGAAATATTTTAATTTTTTAAGCAAACTATGGTGGTGAACTTTGTCAAAAGCCTTAGAAAAATCTAGTAAGATAGCGTCTATTTGTTCACTATTATCTAAACCTTTTGAAAAATCATCAATTAGTCCTATTAGTTGTGTTTCACTTGATCTATATTTCCTAAAGCCATGTTGGTATGGTGTGAGGACATTATGTTTGTCTAAGTGGTTTATGATGTTGCTACATATTATGTGTTCTAGGATTTTACATGTCAGAAAATTTATTCATTGACATATTTATTCATTGACATAGACAAGACATGAATCAATTATAATAAAAAGTAACCAATTAGACAATTAATTACAAGAAATTGATTATTTTGTTTAATAGCAACAAGGGAAACTAAACTTCAGTACTTACAGGGGTTACTCAAATATAATTAATGACTACTAAATAAACTCAACTCCAGATATCCAAGAAAAACAATAATACTTTAATATCCAATAAAGCACACAATGGTCACGTGTTTATGGTCACGTGTTTATTTTGTTTGTTTGACTTGAAGATCTCGATGAGATAGACTTGTGACAAATGAAAGTTCGGAGGTACCATAATTTTAGTTTAAACACTTTAATAATCACTGAAATAACAAAGTGCTGATATCTTTTCTAGAGTTTTAATTAATTTAAACTTGAACTTGAAACAATAAATGTAAGTACAAAACATATATAAAGCAGATACAGGATTCAGTGAAAATGATCAATAAAATGAGTAACTATTTACTTTTAAACTAGTGACTTCTAAGTCTAACTTTCTAGCTCTCTCTCTCTCTCTCTCTCTCTCTCTCTCTCGTCCCAAGCTACTCCTCCTTTTAGACCTTTCCTAAGAAAAAAGAACCATGACATCTCAATACCCATCCTTGACCCGTTTACATTTATTTCCCTTTGAATGTGTTTTAATTGAACCTACGTTAATCATGTTTCCCTGCTGTAGCCTTGAACTAAGCTTTAATCGGCGTCTTTCTGGCATCTAAGCGTGGGTACGCGTGACCTATTTTGAGATAGGTACACTGTCCTCATTTTGCGAACATTGAGGTGTCACTAGGGACGAGACAACAATGATATCAACTCTCGGGAAATATAAATACACAAACACCAGTCCAGGAAGCAACCATCCAACCTTCCTGGGGACTGGGAACAATACCTCACTGACTAACACACTCTGTCGCATATCCAAGGAAGACCACACATTCAGTTTACAACACGTGCAGACCGTTCACACTCTGGTCCTGGTCCTGGGACTACATAAACAAAGGGATATAACTATCATACCAAATTATCCGCAAAGTAACATATTCATTCTCGCCATACGTCTCATTGACACAGGCCACTGTCCTGTTGGCTCATGTTTCTAACGGCTATGGCCATATTTTGATTCCCGGTGCCCCAGCTGAAGGAAGGAAGAGGAAACCGTGTCTCATAGTATTTTTGAATACCACGTCTCGACAGGTCTGGGAAACCAAAACTTTTCCACATGTATGGTGACAGGTTATGAACTACGCAAAACAGTAGGGTATCAGGCCAGGGCTTTTGTAAGAGAGGATTTGAACCTCTCAACGCTCAAACTAAAATGAAGTTGGATGATGATGATGATGGTGGTGATGAAACTAGCGTAAAGCAAATGTAAAACGGCAGATAATCTTGAGACACGAAAGAGTTAATTAAGACGTTGTTTTGTGGTGAGCTAGATTTCATTTAAATATCAGTACATTTCATTAATATTAGATCTCTATCTCAAGTTAAATCTGTGAATATTGTAATAACAGTTATATTGAGTTTATGTTCACATAAGAACTTTGTTCAAGTTATTTAAAGTTTATTTAGTAAAAATATAAAACGCCTTCATTGGTTCAGTTGTACTAGTTGTTTGTAGCGACCAATCAAAGACCAACCAACAACAATGAGAGGGGGCGGAGAAAAAATGTTTTATTTTCAGAGTTCTTTATCTGAATATTAGTAAGGTTACATGTATAAAAATTTAAATATCTTAAGTAGGAGACGTCATTTTATCTGCACATAAGACCTTGTTAAATGTAGACCGCTTTTTGCGAGGCGCTTATGCAACAATAAGGGTCAAAACGTTTTGTGATTCTTCTGGATTTTTTTGTCTCAGAATAGTAGAAATTCTTCCGTCTATTGTACTTTACTATAGTGACTATTTTATGTGAAAAAAAAAAACAAAAAACGCCCGCGATAGAGACTTAACACGAAGAATATTTTTAAAAAGATCACGCCAATTATAGAAGTACGTGCGCAATATGTAATCCTATCTAGAATGTTCCTCGCATAATACTATTGGCCAGGGATGCCTCTTTATTATTGGATTTAAGATGGCCCTCGAATTTTTAAAAATTAGGATGACTACTGCGTTCTGAAAGGAAACACATCATCAACATTGGCCTTTTTTTATATTCTCTTTTCTGCCCAAGTGAAAAAGGCCAGAAGACGCTTAACCCCCGAGTCTAGCCCGTAATCAAACTCCTTGCCGACTTGAGCGAAAACCTGCCGCATCTTTAATTCCATCTCCATGACGAAACTTTTACAACGTTTAATATTTATGTAGGCAACGCTATTTCGGGAAACAAACTGACCTTAGGCCTAGGTCTGTGAAACGGACTCATTTTAGTGAAATCGCATTACCTAAATTTGGTAAGGTTAAAAAAAAAAATAAAACATCTTAGCAGGGAATGGGGATATAACAACGATGCAAATATATTATTTATATTTATAGCTTTTATATAGCGCTACTTTCAGGCTTATAGCACGCTCAGAGCGCTTTGGTCCAATCTCATTTGTGGACCGTGGGGAGGGGGGGGGGAGGGGGTATCTAGGAGTTGGTTTTCCGTGCTGCCTTTAGGCGCTCAGTAAACACAACTCTGCCGGTTATCGAGTCGGGTGTCGAACCTCGAGCCCCCTTTCTTAGGTAGCCAAGCCAAGTTCAAGCGCACTTGGCCTCTCGACCACGATTCCCACCAAATATGAAAGGAAAAAGGAATGGTACGAAAATGAATTTAAATCAACGAGCCATTTAGGTACAGCTCAGTCTTAAAGAATTTTTCTATTAAAAAAAAGGGGAGAGGGGCGGCATTTTTTTTTATTTCGCACGCAGGCGGCCACAACCCTCGCGGTGGCCCTGCATGTGACAATGTTAAAGAAAAATAGAATCTGCTATGCTACAAATGTATTTCAGATTGTAAATACTTACCAAGAAGTTGCTATTTACAACACAATCTAAAAAGAAAAGTACGATAGCTCTCACAAAGGCCGTTTGACTGAGCTTAGCATTTGTTGGGGTACAGGTGATTTGGCTGTTTAGAAAGTGCACGTCACACATGGAAAAAGCGGTGGCTGAGCGGTAAAGCGCTTGGCTTCCGAACCGGGGACCGGGGTTCGAATCCTGGTGAAAACTGGGATTTTTAAATTTCGGGATCTTCGGGCGCCACTGAGTCCACCCAGCTCTAATGGTCTTTGTGCTGGCCTTATGACACCCTTGTTAACCGTAAGTCACAGAAACAGATGACCTTTACATCTTCTGCCCTATAGACCACAAGGTCTGAAAGGGGATCTTTACTCTTTTTTTTTTACGTCACACATGAGCTATTTTTAGACTGTCCCTCCCGACTCTAGAGCCCATTGTCCTAGGGCCGTCGTACATCCACGGCTTGAGGGTAACGTTGTTATCTTCAGCGCGTGTGTGTTTTTTTTTTGTTTTTTTTTGTTTCAGTGTTTAGGTAAGGTGTATGATGTAGCGAGATGTGTATTTTTTTTAATTATTTTTTTTTAATTTACTTTTAATAATGAGCTTAGGGAATTCATGGAGATGGGAGAGGAAGGAGCGAACACTTTTCTATAGCATAGTTACTGCACTGAGTAGCATAGTTACCGCACTGACTAGCATAGTTACTGCACTGAGCAGCATAGTTACCGCACTGAGTAGCATAGTTACTGCACTGAGCAGCATAGTTACTGCACTGAGTAGCATAGTTACCGCACTGAGTAGCATAGTTACCGCACTGAGTAGCATAGTTACTGCACTGAGTAGCATAGTTACCGCACTGAGTAGCATAGTTACCGCACTGAGTAGCATAGTTACTGCACTGAGCAGCATAGTTACTGCACTGAGTAGCATAGTTACCGCACTGAGTAGCATAGTTACCGCACTGAGTAGCATAGTTACTGCACTGAGTAGCATAGTTACCGCACTGAGTAGCATAGTTGCCGCACTGAGTAGCATAGTTACTGCACTGAGTAGCATAGTTACCGCACTGAGTAGCATAGTTACTGCACTGAGTAGCATAGTTACTGCACTGAGTAGCATAGTTACCGCACTGAGTAGCATAGTTACTGCACTGAGCAGCATAGTTACTGCACTGAGTAGCATAGTTACCGCACTGAGTAGCATAGTTACCGCACTGAGTAGCATAGTTACTGCACTGAGTAGCATAGTTACCGCACTGAGTAGCATAGTTGCCGCACTGAGTAGCATAGTTACTGCACTGGGTAGCATAGTTACTGCACTGGGTAGCATAGTTACCGCACTGAGTAGCATAGTTACTGCACTGGGTAGCATAGTTACTGCACTGGGTAGCATAGTTACCGCACTGAGTAGCATAGTTACTGCACTGAGTAGCATAGTTACTGCACTGAGTAGCATAGTTACCGCACTGAGTAGCATAGTTACTGCACTGAGTAGCATAGTTACTGCACTTAGTAGCATAGTTACCGCACTGAGTAGCATAGTTACCGCACCGAGTAGCATAGTTACCGCACTGAGCAGCATAGTTGCTGCACTGAGTAGCATAGTTGCTGCACTGAGTAGCATAGTTACTGCACTGAGTAGCATAGTTACCGCACTGAGTAGCATAGTTACCGCACTGAGTAGCATATTTACTGCACTGAGTAGCATAGTTACCGCACTGAGTAGCATAGTTACCGCACTGAGTAGCATATTTACTGCACTGAGTAGCATAGTTACTGCACTGAGCAGAAATGATTGAAAGGTTGTTTTTTTTCCGCGCAGACAGGAGGGCGTTGTTGTTTGGGAATGGTAGAAGGGGGTGGGTGGTCGTGGACCTGTATATTCGCGTTGGGCAAACGGAAAGTGTCGTTGTCATCCGTTTTTTTTTTCTTTTTTAGCGCGTTGAGGCTTTGTAGAGGATTAGCCAGGTGAGCAATACGGTTAGTATTTAGTAGTGATTTAGTAATCATGTAACTACTTCGTGCGTTGTCACGAGAAAATATCGGGTCTGTGACTGACCACGGGGTGAAAACCATAGTTGATTTTTGGACTCCTGAGACTAAGGAGCTGTGCAGGATAGTGTAATGTAATATGGCTTGGAGATGTGATATAAGTTGTGTACCTAAGAGTAGTATTCTATTGGATTTATGTTTGACATGATATGTATTTCTTGATGGCTGGACTTGCCAGATTATTATGTACCATTTCGCTATGATTAATAAATGTCTGCTGAGAAAGTGTTACTTCTAAATATACTAGTGTCTTGGTCTAATTACTCAGCAACCTTAGTAACTCTACGCTGCAACAAAATTGATGAAGATAAACTCTGAATTTTAATAAGGCCAGAAGAGGCCCTAATACAGCTCAAGGAACACTCTCGCAGTAGAGATATTACACCTACACGGGTCCCATGCCCGAATTTTATAGGAGATACATTGATGATGGGCTCGGCATAACATCTCTGACAGGGGATGAACTGATTAAATTTATTAAGCTCACTATTAACTTCAATCCCGCCATTCGTTTTACTCATACTATTTCCAGAACTAGAGTGAACTTCTTAGACATACAAATAAACATAACCCAAAATTCTCTGTCTACATCCACCCATTACAAAGATACTGACAGCCATAGCTATCTTCTATTCTCGTCATCCCATCCACCATCATGTAAAGATTCTATCCCCTACACCCAACTTCTACGTATCCGCCGCCTTTGCCAAGACGACAATGACTTGCACTGCAAAAAGCCACTGAAATGATAGAGTTTTTCTTGCAAGCTATTTTAGACAAATCCTTATCGCGAGTGGAGAATCTCAAAAGAGAACAAGCTTTCAAGAAAAAAACGATATCTAGCAATGATGAGAGGCCCAAATCGATATTAACCTACCACTCTCACAACGTGAAAGCAAAAAACATCTTTTTGAAAAACTTGAACATTCTCCTAGCCGATGAACATACCCGCGACGTCTTTTCGTCCCCACCTCTTGTAGTATTCAGGCGAGACCAAAAACCTACAAGACATATTAGTACACACTAAACTCCACAACATTTTAACTGTCAGACTTGCAAACACACGCTAGTCACCCACAACATCACCTGTCCTAAAATGACCATCAAGATCAGTGGCAAATTTAACTGTAATAGTAGAGGAGTCATATATGCTATAATATGCTCAAGGTGTCAAATGTTCTATATTGGAAACACAGGCAGGACCTTAAAAACACGACGCCAAGAACACCTTAGAGCAGGGGTGGGCAAAGTATGACTCGCGGGCCACATGCGGCCCGCCGAAGTGTTTTGAGCGGCCCGCCGACACCTACAAAAATCAGGTGTGCCTGATGCATATAAAAATGCTAATATTAAAACTTAATATCTATATAAATTATTGAAACTGTCTTATTATAGAAAGTTTTAAGATTATGCTTATTGGCTATACATCAATACAGTCAATTCAAGACACAATCTCTGAGAGTTGTGTAGGCTTGGAACAAGATGGCAAGTGTAACAACTGATGGAGCTCGATCTTTGACTGAGAAAAATAGTCTTTTTGTTTTGTATTTTTTATCAAAAATATCCCAACCATAAACTCTTAAACAGGAAAGTTTGCACAAAGCTGCATAAAATTTCAAAACTATCCCGCCCACAATTTCATAGTAATCAAACTTATTACAGCTGGGGGTGTTAGCCACGGGTAGTTCCGATTTATGAAGAAAATAATCCAATGTATCCGATAGCCCAGCATGGGCAAGGCAAAGTATAAAATCTCAAGGAAGAAATTGTTATGTTACTTGAAGGACATTGGCTGTAACTTTGTTACCAATATCTCTAATAAAGATTGGAAGACAGAATTCATGTTTTTTTATAATTGCAATTCAGTTGGTCGTTGTGTTAAATTGAGTGCGGTGTTTTTTTTCAAAAAAATGCTACTTTTTTGGAAAAAATAAGAAAATGTTCCAAACATGCCTAAAACAAAAATGTATTATTCAAGTACCAATGAAGCTATAGTAACATATTTGGTATCAAAGTAAAGGTAAATAAATGGAGAATGTGAAACTGTAAACATCTTTCTATTTAAATATAAGATAAAAATTATAATCTAAATAATATGACCCTAAAACAAAATGGATGCCAGCTTTAGAACTTCTGAGACCTAAATATAGATTTAAAGAAATGTGATAAAACAGTCAATAAAAGATGATGAATCAATGATTATATTAATTATTCTTACATGGCTTTTTAGTCAGAAAAGGGAAAAAATATTGCACTATTTCTACCAATAACAATAGATACCAGTACTAAATCTATCAATCAAATGTACTTAAATATTATGTACATTTGAATCAATGGGATATAGATCTAGATTTATCTTCTTTTTATTAGCCTAGAACATCTTTCATTCTAATACTAGACCAGTGCAAGACAAAGGCTAGCGAGAGATCAAAGCCTAAATCTCTAACTAGAATCTAGCTGAAGGACAATAAAAATTCTAATTCATTATACCTTAGATCTAGAGTGCAACTTGAACCTGTATAAGTAGGCCTATAGTCATGGTGATGATTTTTACTGATAAACAATACTAAATAACAATTGCTACAAAATATACCAAGAAAAAGCCCAGCATGGTGGATGAATATTGGATTTAGATCTGCCATTTCTGTGATGCCTGGGATAGACGCTCCGCACTCAATGAGTTAAACTGTTAACCAAATGATCCCACCTGTAGCTGTTGGCAGAAACAGATGACCTTGACATTTTGTGTTTCCATAGATTGCAGGGTCTGTAAGGAGTTACTTCCCCCTTGTTACTCTTCAGTCAAACTTTAACAGAAATCATTTGATCCTTGTTATACATTAGACCCACAGTATACATCTGTATAAAGTTAATATTGTTGCTAAAGATTTGTCTCTGTAACCAAGAAAATATATTCTTTTCCTTTTTTCACATAACTAGGCGATTGCTCCAATAATTCATAGACCCACCATTCAGGGCTCGCGAAACAGTAATGTTCCACGGAACACAGTTTGAGAAACGCTGACCTAATGTAATGTTATATAAAATGTTCTAGGCTACTTTGAATACACTATTGACAAAATTCTTCCAAATCCTGTAGGATAAATTAGTCAACAAAAATAAATATAACATAAATATGTGCAACTTTTTTTTTTCTTTTATATATTTTATAAGCATTTTCTCTAGCAAGATAATTTTATTGGTCCAAACAAATGAAATTAAGTTTGACTACAATCGTGCACATCATCTAGTGATATAGCCGTGGCCGGATTTAAATATCTGGAGACCCCTTACATTTTTTGAAAGCTTTAAATCTTTAATAAACCTTCTCTCATAGGTGCAAATATCTAATTAAAAAATACTTTGCCTCTTTATGAGATTAGGCAACACACGCCACCTTGATAGCTATTCACGCTACCTAACCAAGCTGCCAACTGTTATTTTGTTAAATTTGTGCTGCCTATTTAATTCAATTATATACCTATTTTGTGCAAAATTTCCTTGAACTAGCAAGAGACCATGGAGAGTGGCGTGTTTTATCTGAGACCCTTTGTTCCATGAGGATCTCAAAGGAAAGATGATGGTGATGATTTTACCTATTTTAAAACGTCTTGAGTTACATAAAAAACATTTTCTTTCTGGTTGTCTAGAAATGTGTACGTTTTTTCGAGAGATTATTTGCATATTCTTTCTTCAAATCAAGTCTGGACAAATAGAGATTATTTGAAAAATAAGAGTATGGGTCTAGGCAAGAGCTAGGATATAGAGGACAGAAGGCAATAGTCCATTGAGGTCAAAAGGCAAGGGTCAAAATGCCAGAAGTTGATCTCTGATTGTAAGAAGCATTATGACGTAATCATCTTCTTGTTTTGAAATAACGTCTGTATTATTTAAGATAAGATAATTTAAGATAATATAAGAAGATAAACCCAGTTAGAAACAGTAAGCCTATTTTGTTTTGAATGCAGAAAAGACGTCGTCCAAATGGGGGCTTTTTCATTTTTTTTAAAGTTCTATTTAAGTTTATTGTCGTCATCTCCCCCCCCCCCCCCCCAAAAAAAAATTATAACTAATACTAACTTATGGGAAAAAAACAATTGAATGCAGTTCTCGGA
The DNA here is from genome assembly GCF_947242115.1 of Biomphalaria glabrata. NCBI lineage: Eukaryota > Metazoa > Mollusca > Gastropoda > Planorbidae > Biomphalaria > Biomphalaria glabrata. The sequence continues at coordinate 2,354,010 of NC_074726.1, read as the reverse complement.
ATAGACTTTAGTACACGTGTAAACTAACTTACTGGATTCTCTATACATTTAAAATAAACGTATTTTAATTAGTAATAGATCTAAATCTTATTATTACATAGCCTTTTTGTATTCCAAGTGTAGATGATAACTTAATTTAAAAAATGCACATTGATATATCTACAAATAATAATAAAGAAGTGTCAAGAAACTAACCTTTAAATTGTCAATTTTATTTCAAGATTATGAGTAAAATTTAAGAGACCTCGAGAAAAACCGAGATTTGTATTTCTAGGAAGTAATGAATAAAAATAAAACTGAAAGTAAACTTTTTAAGAATGGAATTAACGAAATTAAATTTGAACTTTAAGATAAAATAAAATCTTAGCAACTCTTGTAGCTACCCTTTTCTTTTTTTTTTTAGTTGTTTTTGTTTAACTAAATGTGTGAACAAATCAACTTTTTAAAATAATTTATTAAGATTTAGGTATTTATTTAGATTCCAAATCTAGCTTCAAAAAGGTTATATATATATATATATATATATATATATATATATATATATATATATATATATATATATATATATATATATATATATATATATATATATATATATATATATATATATATATATATAGATAGATAGATAGATAGATAGATATAGATATATATATATATAATGCATATTGTAAATCCTGTAGGTAAAAGTAGTGAAAATCAACATATATATATATATATAGATAGATAGATAGATAGATAGATATAGATATATATATATATAATGCATATTGTAAATCCTGTAGGTAAAAATAGTGAAAATCAACAATTTACGTTTTCTTTTAATTCATGTATTGATGTCAAAAATGCATCGGAAAGATCCATAATTATTTTGTCAGAAATAGGATAATTAAATAAGTTTACAAAGACAGTTTTTGTGGAAACACAAACTTAAAGTCGGCCCCCGAAGTGGTCCTCTCTGTTAGCTGTTAGGTCCTTCCTCGTCGTTCGGCGCATTGGGCGGCAAGCTGTCTCCACAAAGATCTGTCACTTCGAACTGTCTCAAGCCTCTTCCCACCTGGTGTCCACTGTTCTGAGGTCCTCCATGAAAGTGTGGTGCCAAGTAATACGAGGATGTTCCTGTTTGCGCTTTCCTTGTATTGGCATCCATGTCATCGCAACTCTTGGTATGCGTAGCTCATTTTGTCGGAGAACATGTCCTCCAAACCTCATTCGACGCTCACTAAGTGGTCGTCTCCCAGTTCGACTTAGGATTTCATTGTTTAAAACTCGATCTGTATAACTGAGTCAATGGTCCACCCAGACAGGTATAAAGGCAGCTTTCAATATTTCCAGAAAGAATATCAGAATGAAAATTTATCAAAGGCAAATGACAGAGAAGAATGGAGAAAGAAGGTCTAGAAGACCAAGGGATAGGTGAAAGTGAAGGTCCATTTTATATTTGAACCTGGCCTAACTGATGTCATATGATGATTATCCATATGAACTCATTCTTTTCTAAAGGGTGAATCTTTTAATCAAAGCCTAAAAAAAAACAACACATTTCCATAGAAAAATATTGATAAAAATTTAGTCAGGAGTTCTTTAGCTCCAACACTATACCGCAGTTTACGCGATACTATAAAAAAAATACTTATTAAATTAATTACTGTTATAAATTATGTTCCACTTGTATACATATTAAATAGATTTTTTTTGTTTAAAAAAGGAGGAAACATTTATTTGTAAATGTAGAAGTTAGTATTGCAGATCTTATATAACTTTGCAATAGCATTTTTAAAAACATTTTTACCACTTGTAGATCTAGAAGATTAACCAACACAAGTGAAATCTCTGTTAACTAGAGCACATCAGCTTGATAGCAACTTAAGCCACTTAATTAACCACGCTACCAACTTTTATTTTGTTGTATTTATTGCTGCCTACTATCTAAGCTACAGTCAGGCTAGGATTTAAGTGAGGGCAGGCGTGGCTACAGGACAGAGGTATTCATAAGAAAGGGGCCTCCACAACCCTCTCACAATAGAAAAAACAAACTCCAAAGTTCTTCATGTCAGCAGCTTTAACCCTTAAAGTGCTGAGCTGTTCTACTATGAGTGCATAAAAAATGGAGGCTAAACTACCACACGCACCTTAAGGGTTAAGTAATATTTTTTTTTTTAGCTTTTCTACCAACAATACTTTACATCTTACAGTTGTTAACACTGTCTTGGTAAAAGCGTGTCCCCTTAAAGTGTGCTCGTAATATACTCCGGATTTAATGCATTGCGTAATCTCTGCAAATTAATATCCAAATTAAATAACAATTCTTTGTAAATGAAGGGAAATTTACTTCCTTTCTGTTATAATATTGCATGCTTTTAGATATTAGAATTTTGTTATTAATGGGCTTCCACATACTTAAATCCGGCCCTGATTACATTTTTCTTTTCTATATAGTTCTATAGAAACTTCATCAAGTTTTGGTGACCCGGGATTCAGATGAAATTACAAAACAACTCGGTCTGCTGTTGGTCAAGACGAACACAGAACTTTATTGCTCATGATAGCCTATATCACACACTGGTCTCTCATATCGCTTAAAAACGAACACACTTCCAGTCATTCTTATATCTATATATAGCTCCTCCTTCGTGGTCGAAGACGAGCACATTTCTCATTTCCTATGGACTCGAAGATGGCTGTAAATTCCAATCCTCGCTTTAAAAAGCCGGCCACATACGTGGCATGGGTGGGTTAGGTAATTCATATAGACCAGTGGTCTTCAAACTTTTCGGCCTACCGCACCCTTTTCGTATTTTTACTTTTTAAAAAATCCGCCCAGCGCCCCCCCCCCTTTTTCCTCTAAGAAAAATTTGAATAAAATGTCATTTATTTATTAATTTTAATGCTGTCAAAAACAGATCGTTAATTTTCTAATTATTATACAAAAATTATGTCAAATAACATGATTAAACGTGAAAATTAATATCTTTGCCATAACCCAATCCTTTGCATAGTCCCTTTTTAAGTTTGAATATTAGTCATAATTAGGGCCTAATTAATACATCCTAGAAGCGAATCGTCATTTCTTCATAGAGCATTGTTAGGTTAATGGCATAGACATCGATGTCCTTGGGCAGTAATAATTCTTTCGTCAACAACAGGTTATGTGAGATTGTAGAACTCTTTTAAAATACTCTTAATATCTCAATAAAAGAGATAATGATTTAATCACCAAAAGTCTCCCACCATGGCCGGAGGTTGGTTTCATTCATTTGAGTTAGATGCTTACCATTTTTTTTAAATGTTTTCTTCAAGTCATTGCCAACCGATCAATCTTCCTGTTTCTTTTTTTTTTTTTTTAATTCCAAAATTATATTTAAGAGTTTAACAAAACGAGCAATACAACTCCCTTTTGAAATCCAGCAAACCTCAGTGTACAATACGTTTAACATGTTGCTCATCATTTGTTTCACAAAACTGTTGAAAGATGGGCTTATTCTCGACATGGGTTGTTGAAAGATGGGCTTATTCTCGACATGGGTTGTTGAAAGATGGGCTTATTCTCGACATGGGTTGTTGAAAGATGGGCTTATTCTCGACATGGGTTGTTGAAAGATGGGCTTATTCTCGACATGGGTTGTTGAAAGATGGGCTTATTCTCGACATGGGTTGTTGAAAGATGGGCTTATTCTCGACATGGGTGTGTATTTTATTTACATTTTTTATAAATATATTTAAATAAGAATGAAATTGTGGGAAAAAAATTTTAGGGTTCCACGGAACACTGTTTGTGAAATACTGATCACTGATTATGTGTCTATATCTAAGACATGGTTTTATTTCTTTTGTTTCGGTGCACCTCGAGTTTTTTTTTTCTTCTTACGTCTCTACTGTCTCTACGTCCCTCTATGTCCAGCGCCCCCCTACCGCCCCTTTGTTCCCAGCGCCACCCAATTTCAATAAATCGCCTGCTGGGGGGGGGGGGGATGGCGTTAGCGCCTTTATTAAAGACCACTGCTATAGACATACCAACTGATATATTTAGTTAAAAATAGAATATACACACATTCATTCGTGACAATAAACCTATTTTAAAAACGTCTCAAGAAAAATTGTTTAAAAAACAATTGCATCTGATGTCTGGAAATGTGTAGGGTTCTGGAGATATTATTTACTTACCCCTTATTTAAAACAAGTCAAGACAAATAAAAGTTAATGGGAAAATAAAAATATTTGTTTTGGCAAAAGCTAACATAAAGAGGTTAGAAGGCAATAGTCAACATACAGAAGTCAAATGATAAGGGTCGAAATGCTAGAAGATACTTTGTACGGCAACTGAAAATAAGAATCGTTTCGAATGTTTGTCCAACGTCCATTTTTTTTTTACATTGTCTATCAGGTCCAAACTAGAATCACGTTTTTATATTTTTTTTTTTGCTCGTAACTCAAGACAATCTGAAGCTAACCAGCTCTTTAATTTTAGTGGTCAAAACAACCGTTCGGATTTTTCAAGAGATGTTTTCGTCGCTTCAAATGCTTCCTTGAAATTAGATCAGCAATAATAATGGTATTGAAGTAAAGCTATCGACTAAGGATTAGGAAGATTAGAATTGTGGTCGTTGATGCATGAGGTTGTCAACCTGGAAGAAGAAGCTCTATTCCATTGAACTCTCTATAGACAACGCTTGGAAGTTTTATCAACAAAATGATTTAAACCACGTATTAGCTGCTAAATCTAAAATGTGCACATTGAAAGATGTTAATGTTTGGTGAACAAGTTTCAGGCGTTTCTTATCTTTTTTCTTATCTTATAAAATACAGACGTTACTTCAAAAACGATGATAACGTCCTACCCGTGTCCCTAAGTCAATCTGGTCATGCATGTTTCATCAGCAATGAAGATGATATGTTCAGCAGGATGGAAGATATAAAAGCGAATAGGTCTCTACCAATAACGTGCAATATAACATCAGTATTGGGGGCAAACAAGCACAATATAAAAACAAAAATATTAACAATAAAAACAAAGCTTTTATTAATTAATTGCATCAATTAGTTTGTATCAGTCTTGCATTTAAATTTGTAATAAGCCTCAGGCGACAATCTAAAGAGGGGACTAATTCAGCTTATATCACCACTTCATTCAAGTACTATATCTTTCGCTTGTTTGAGATACCTAACAAAATAATTTATTTCTAATAGTTAATTAACTAATCAGTAATTAAAAAAAAAATGATTCTTGTGTTGTGCTTCTTGGTCAAGGCATCATTCTTGAATGCTTCCCAAGGGTCTTGGACGCTAAGTGCAGAACTAGACTGAATGCATGACGCGTAGGACGTAATCATCTTTTTTTTTTTTTTTGAAGTAACGTCTGTATTATATAAGATAAGAAGATAGAAAGGAATCAAGATGGTGCAAGCGGTGCAATAATGGCTGGCTGCCTGGTCTTGCGGTTTGCACGCTGGACTGTCGTTCGGACTTATCGATGGTCCCGGGTTCAAAACCTGCCCGCTCCCATCCCCCGTCGTCCTGCGGGAGTTTTGGACTAGGAAGTAATTATCTTCAACTCTGAAGGAACATCCGAAATAAGTAAAACATTTTACAAACATTTTTACAATAAGAAAATGAAATTTGAAACAGGATCACAATGACAATTCGACTCAACAATAGACTGCTGGATCTAGATCTATATAGGTCTACGTAGATCTTAATATTGCATAGCCTTTTTTGTATTCCAAGTATTATAACTTAATAAAAATGTATATTGATATATCTACTAATAATAAAAAAGAACAAGCAAGAAACTAACCTTTAAATTGTTAATGTTATTTTATTTAAAAATTGTGGGTAAAAGAGACCTTGTGAATAACTGAGATGTGTATTTCTAGGAAGTAACGAATACAATGTGAAGGGGATATACACAAAACTGAAACTAAGCTTTTCTTTTTTATTTAAAATGGAATGAACTAAATTAGAACTTTAAACAAAAATAAAACCATCCTGACACCCATAGCTACTTTTTTTTAGGCCTTTATGGGACATCATCAGTTTGACTGGATATGTGAATGAATCAATTTCCTTTTTTTTTTTTTTTTTCATATGTACATATACAAATTCTAAATCTAGTTTCAAAAAGGTTAAATATGTGCTGTAGCCTGCTAATTACATATGTTTAATCATAGACTAACTAAATGTAGGCCTACTCAAGATTTCTGTTAGCTAATTTTTGAAATTCCCGTTGGTAAAAATAGTGAAGATCAAAGATGTATTTTTTTTTAATTCATTTTTTGGATTTCACAAAATATTACATCGGGAAGATCCACAATTATTTTATCAGAAATTGTATAATTAAAAAAAAATGATACGAGTTTCTGGGCCTCTGTACTTCTCATTTTTAATGTAGTAGAACTATTGGATTTAATCAATGATTGCATAAATAGTACAAATGTATTGTGAATTAGTAGGCTATATAATTGATCTACAACAGAAAGCTGATTGGCATAGATTTTTATGATATACCGGTAATATTTATATAATATAAAACTGTGTTGCTTATTCTAACACCATAATAGTCCACCACACGGTAAGCGCATAATCATGATGATTAAAGAAAAACATATTTTAAATCTTAGTTCTTGTATTAATATTTTCACAGTCTTGTAGCCTATTGTCTACCTTCCATGCCACTTTGGCCAGGATCTACATTTAACTCATGCATGCCTACTGGTCTGGGCCAATCTTTTTATATTTTATGGACTTGGGAGGTAGGATTAAAGGGGGGTGGGGGAGTGAGTGTGAAATGGTCAAAAATTTCGTGTGCTCCCCTTACGCAGTAGCTGTTGAGCTATTAGGCTATGTCAGTGATAAATATTACTTGGGGCCCCTAAGCTATAACTTATTTTGCCTATAGGTAAACCCGGCCCTGAGTAGCGCTCGAATTCATCGATCGAGATAGCAGACCAAAGCGTATATCACACGACCAAGTAAATTATACTTATACTAGCATAAAGCCTTTTGTCTGCGCAGGGCTGGCGTAAGATAATTTAAGGCCCTATGCAAAGCTAGTGAATTCGGTGGCCCCAAATGAAATTAAATAAATAAATTATGGCTTTTATATAGCGCTACTTTCATGCTACTTTCATGCTTATAGCATGCTCAGAGCGCTTTGGTCCAATCTCAGTTGTGGACTAGTGTGTGTGTGTGTGTGGGGGGGGTATCCATAAGGATCAATAAAGCTGTCTTAGCCTTAGTACCCCACCAATATGAGGCCCTATAAGTATATAGGCGGCTGCCCAGTTTGCATGTAGGCTACATAAGGCCGACCCTGGTGTGTAACGAAAACAACTTTTGTAATTACTTCAACCATTGAATACAATCAGGACAATGACATCAGTCGGAAGCGCATACCAAATAGGTCTACTAATGTTTTGTCTTAAATCGTGTTTGTGCCATTTTTGAATATATTTTAACCCCCTTTACAAATAGTTAAGTATCTTTCACAGAACTCTTATGATATCAAAGGTAGAAATCTATCGAGTAGCTCTATTTTTTTATTTTCTAGATTAGAAGATTTAGAATCTAATAACCACGATTGGCATGATTATGGACATTCATCACTTCACATTCATGGTCATGACTCTAAAATCTTATCTAAAATACCTTGTGGGTTTAAATTTTAGTCCAAATTTGAAGCTATTGGGGCCTTATTAGATCTAGTTCTAAATATTTTATATTAGATTCTAGAACATAGGGCCTTGGCTTATTTAGTTATTCACTTATCAACTTCAACTACTTCAATTTGAAGTTATTCATTGCGGCTTGCCTCCTTCCTAAACTTCCTTTACTGTAAGTTTACTAAAGTCTGAGGCTTTACTAGCCTTTAGCCTGCCTACTGCTAGGCTCTTAAAACTTACTTACTTAGTAGAGTCTAGTCGTTAAGTCTGATAAGTCAGTGTCATGTGTAGTCTCAGTTCTCAGTCTGCCAGGTTTTAAAAAAATCTAGACTCTATCTATTGATCTAGACCTATATATGTCAAGATCTACTAATTTTACTAATTAGAAATAATGAAGGTCAAAGCATTTGTTGCTAGTTTCTATTTTGAGCTACACCAGTGACAAAGATGGTCTCATTGTGATGATTGTTAGGTTTAGTGGTTTAGGACAACTATTTGTTAATCTTGTGAGGACAGCTTGTAAAATATACTTCCTTTCCCTGAAGTTTGAAAACTTATCCACATTTATTTTATACTACCCTCTATTAAATATTTTCTCTTCCAGATATAGAAGTATACTATGCATCCAATCTAGTTCATCCACTTTCCAACTTGTTGATGTTGTAGTTCTAGCTCCAGACATGTAAACTAATCCAAACTACTCGGTACGGGTATTTATTATCTACACTAACAAAAGATTGAAATCCTTCTTTATAAACCTATGGAACCAAATTATTTTTATTAACAAATCTCTATACTAAATTTCAGTATCAGTGTAGAAGTTTATACTAAGTAAACATATAATCCTAGAATGTTTAAAAGATTTGCAACATATCTCTCAACTTATTGATATCTACTTGTTATTGCTATTTGTTACACTACATCTGCTCTTTCAGCAGCTGTATGACTTTTTAATAACTTTTCAAGATACACATGGGGGCACGGTGGCTGAGTGGTTAAGTACTTGGTTTCCAAACCTGGGGTCCTGGGTTTGAATCTCTCAAAGACTGGGATTTTGAATTTAGGATTTTTAGGGCGGCTTGAGTCCACCTAACTCTAATGGGTACCTCACTTAAGTTGGGGAAAGTAAAGGCGGTTGGTCGTTGTGCTAGCCACATGATGCCCTGCTCATTAACTGTTGGCCAAACAAATAGATGATCTTAACATCATCTGTCCTATAGACTGCTTGGTCTGAAAGAGGGAACTTAACTTTTTTTTGTTATATACACATGCACACAAATAATTCTATACTGTTCTTTTTTTTTATACCTGTCCCATGTCAGGTTTAGCACTAATACATTTGTTTCTTTAAACTTGACTCAAAAGTTTTTGATCAATATCCACAATAAAATCATTCACAACATTGGATGGTATGATTATATCTACATTGTCTTTCACCATGAAACTTACACATTGCTTGTTTCTAATAATTTTCAGCAAGCTTACTTAGGAAAGAAAGTTATTAGTCTGCATCATTTTGAAAAATAACATAGTCAAATCTTTTTAATAGAGAAATTAGATGGCCCACTAGTTTTTCTCCAAATAAATTATTATCTTTTACAATGAGTCAGTGATTGTCTTGAGTCAGTGATTGTCTTGAGTCAGTGATTGTCTTGAGTCAGTGATTGACTTGTAATGTTATAAATGAGATGTTGAGTTGATATTCCTAAAAAATATCAGAATCAAACTAGTAGATTAGTTACACATACTTAAGTTTATATAGGTGCTTTTTTTAAATCCTTGAGTGATATGATTCTACATATTGAGTTGTGATGTGCAACATCTGTGGTTCCTCATGCTACAATCTTTCTTCACTTCATGTGTATCAAAAATTGTATTTCATATAATTCTTTTGGCCATTTACATTTGAACTTTTTTTTCTACTGTTGCCATGGTATGTTAATGGGGGGCACGGTAGCTTAGTGGTTAAGCACTTGGCTTCTAAACCTGGGGTCCTGGGTTTGAAACTCAGTGAAGACTGGGATTTTGAATATCAGGATTTTCAGGTTGCCCCTGAGTCCACCCAACTCTAATGGGTACCTGACTTTAGTTGGGGAAATTAAGAGCCGTTGGTTGTTGTGCTGGCCACATGACACCTTGCTTGTTAACTGTCAGCCTAAGAAACAGATATGACCTTAACATCATCTGCCCTATAGATCGCAAGACCTAAAATGGGAACCCTTATATGGTATGTTAAGAGGACAGACAAATTTAAAATTTAGAAAAACATGCTATTTCATTAAACTTTTCATAGAACAAAAAAAAAAGCAGTGTTGATCCACACACACACACATGTATTACACTCAAACACACAGACAAAATGTCAACACTCACATTCCTTAACCAAGCATGCAACACAGGTACACACACATAACATTCCACAAATGAAATATATTATTTCACATTTTATGTTAAATCTACTATTAAATTAATTTTGTTGATCTTAGAAAACATAACATTTTCCTTTGTCATTTATGATAAATAGGCTAAATAAAGTCATTATTTGGTGTCACCTCATATTTAACAATACCACCACTCAACTTTATTTTTTTCTATCCCCTCACAGCTTATGAAAGAGTTCTGACATTTTCTCCTGTAGTTCTGCACGAAAAAATATTGTTTTGTTTTTAGAAATAAAATGTGTCTCAATTCAGACTGTGGCATTGGAGTCAATGTTTCATCAGGTTTGAATCATCTGTTTTCTGGATACACAAGTGCAGCCTGTAAGTATCATTAAAAAACTTTAGAAAGTTAATATTAACACCAAATTAATTAAAAATGAAACATTAGAGTGACTAGAATTAAGGGAAATCAATATTAATAGGTAATAAACAAGGGAGAGAATAGTTAAGAGTTAACTTCATCATTTTGCTGTGAGAAAAGGTGATCAAATGTAAATATGGCATCACAAATATCGTTTGCTATTTAATATTAGATAAGAAGCCTAATAACCACTCTAGACCATTGAATGTCCATTCTGACTTAGCAAGTCTATACATTATAGTGACAGATGCAATTACCTTATCTTATCTTATCTTATATAATACAGACGTTACTTCAAAAAAGAAGATGATTACGTCCTACGCGTCATGCATTTAGTCATGCATATTAACCAATGACTTAAATTCTGCCAAGTCACTGGTTTTCCTGGCTAGCTCAGGCAACCCATTCCATGCTCTAATAGCACTAGGGAAGAAGGAGTATTTGTACAATTTTGTCCTAGCATATGGGACGAGGAATGAAAGCCTACACACAGCTGACTGGGACTAGGCACTTTGTTCAATAAGAAATTGTAGCTATTACTATAACTTTTGTGACTTGGATTTTGTAAAATTCTATTATAACATTAGAAACTTTTCTTTCTCTACCTCCTCTCTCTCTGTCGTAATCTTAATTTATTAGATCTATATGCCAATAGAGCGTATTAATTCATACACAATATTTTCTAAGTCAAGCTATTGAGGGAGATCAAAGTTTAGTGAGTTTATACTTTAAATTTCTACTTCTCTTGATAAGAACAAGTTAAAGCTTCTATAAAAGTAAATGAAAATGATTTATCAACATCTTGATACAAGATGACCTATTTGTAGGCATAGCATTTGTGCACAGTATTACAGTCTGTAGACTGGACAATAACAATCATAGGAACTACTAGCAGACGTGACAGGATAACTCAAGTCTTCTAGTCAGTCTTCTTTTTTATAATACAATGTTTAGTTACATAAAATACACTAAATAAATCCAATTGCCATGAATATAATATGATCCACATTCCTCATTCCATATGCTAGGACTAATTTATACTAATGCTCCTTCTTCCTTAGTGCTATTAGAGCATGGAATGGGTTGCCTAAGCCAGCCAGGGAAACCAGTGACTAGGCAGAATTTAAGCCATTGGTTAACATGCAAGACTAGATGCATGACGCGTAGGACGTAATCATCTTCTTTTTTGAAGTAACGTCTGTATTATATAAGAAAAGAACATACTGTCTTAGAAAACACACTGATCATTTTAAATTCAATATGTATTCACTTTGTTTATAAACTCTCTTGCTACATTGTTACTTTGCTAATTTTGCTGATTGACTTCATACATGGTCACATCACTGGTTTCATTACTTGACTTAACTTTACCAACTGACTGAAACTTTCAATCTCTGAAATGCCCATATTTCCAATCATGCATAACACTTATTCTCAATTCCTACTTTCATGGTATGTATTCAACGAAACTCACTTAAATAAAATGAGTACAATAAGTTGACTGTTTTACATTGGACAGATAAGCTACTGTGAGATCTATACCATTAAATATGTTTATACTTTGAATTTTTTCTTCTGTTCTCTTGATAAGGAAAGGTTAAAGCTTATTCACTGTGCCATGAGTCTCAAAGGACTAATTCAAGACCTAGAGGATATAATCTCTAAACAAAAAGTTCTTGAAGATTTAAAAGAGAAGTTGCAAGTTTTACTGGATGACATTAACCAAGTAAGTGACATTTTTTTTTTTACTATTACAGTTAAGAACAACCAGATAATTTTGTTAATGTTTGTCAGATTAGTTTGGTTTCAAGGACTGTGGAAATTGGGATAAGCCCAAATTTTCCAATACTCCTCAAATCCTGTTCATTAATTTCATGTTTAATTAAAAAGAAAAAAAATGCACATAAATTTGTTCTTTCAAACCAACAGGAGATGAAATGAAAGTGTTTTTTTTAATGGCACGTTGAAACCAATTTGTTTCTTGCTGGGTGGGTAAAGCTTTGAACTCATTTAAGAAGGAAGAAAAAAACTCAAAAACAAGCCTCTCACCTTTGTGTTTCTATTCCTCTGTGTATAGTCTAAATGACAAAGTGTAAGATTATCTCAAATAGCTTACCTCCCTTTTGCTTTTTGTAAAAGGCAAATAATAGTGTAGCCATCCCCATGACATGGTTATTTTTTATGGACCTCTGGATTGCAATATTATATCCAAAAAAATGGATCTATGTTGTTTTTATTTTAGTAATGTAAAATCTAAGTTTCATTAGTTCTCGACATGGATGAATCTTCATGATAGTGCTAATAAGATTGGTACAACTGTTTCACACACATTCACTAATTCAAAAGAAAAAAAAAAAACTTTATAAAGGCATTGCTTTTGATCCAGATAAACACAGAAAAGCTTTCAGACACTTTGAGAAAACCAATTGTTACAAGTTTCATGCTCAAGTATTACCACCTAGTGTAAACAAATCAATTTTAAGAGACAATTCTTTGGCCATATACTATGACCTTTTTTTTTTTTTTTTTTTTTTCCTTATTTGGATCACTGCTCAAAAAAAGTAAAATTGTGTGCCAGAATGTATTTCTGAAATCAAGTCTATTTAGAAGTAGTCCCACACCAAGTGTTGACAACTCTAAACCAGAGAGGTTGTCTCCCTTACAACTGCAATTCTAAATTCATAGACCACCACAACTCTCACTAGAAATCTTCTATATGAAGATACTAATGAATTGATGTACAACATTAAATCACTAAGAGCTGAGTTATTGAATCCACAAAGTTCAAGAACTTTGTTTATAATTGACACCAACCTAGAAGGCTGTTTCTTATCTTATCTTATATAATACAGACGTTACTTCAAAAAAGAAGAAGATTATGTCCTACGCGTCATGCATTCAGTCATGCATATTAACCAATGACTTAAATTCTGCCAAGTCACTGGTTTTCCTGGCTAGCTCAGGCAACCCATTCCATGCTCTAATAGCACTAGGGAAGAAGGAGCATTTGTACAAATTTGTCCTTTGTATTTCCTTTGTTAAAGTATTCAATAATTTGTATCTTCAATTACTTCCATGTATGCTACAACATTGTCATTAAAATGAAGTTATGAATTAAGACACCAGTATATTTTTCTGTAACATATCAAAATCTTATTAACATCTTTCATCACATTATGTAGTTTTAAAATGTTTTAATTAATAATTTCATTTCCCATGTAGTATTGCATTTTTCTTTTAAGATTATTATAAGCTTAACTCTATACAGAAAATAATACTCTCAATGACTTGCAAAGAAAGTTTAAGATGTTTTTGATAATTGTATTTCAGGTCACTAAAAGATGTACATCATGGATTGAAAAGACAGACAATATCACATACCTAGAACTCAAAGAATATTTAACACATAAAATTTCTGAATATGTGCAGCAATGTTTTACCATAGCTCGTAAGATCAAAACTTTGAGAGTTCATTCTTTATAGTATTTATATAGTTTTTGTTTTAGGTCATTGGTATAATGGCTATTACTCTAGATATAATATCATTTTGAAATAATAGAAATGGTGTTACTTGTCTTATTAAATACAGTGGGATCCTGATAATTCAAACAGTATATTATTAGATACAGTGGGATCCTGATAATTCAAACAGTATATTATTTGATACAGTGGGATCCTGATAATTCAAACAGTATATTATTAGATACAGTGGGATCCTGATAATTCAAACAGTATGTCACTTTAAGTATATGCATTGAAATGGCCTAGCCTGGGTGGGTTTGGCTAGTTAGGGACAAAGACTTGTTTACTGACACTTCTCCCCTCCCTCTCTCTCACAGTCTTGCACACACCAGACAATAGGACAATGTGTTGTAATTGCTATCATTAGCTATATTGCTCTGAACTAAGCTACAAATAGAAAAACATCAGCAGTTTCTTCAAGCCCAACATGTTTTCAAGACTAAATCCAAATTTCATACATGTGAAACAATTAAACAGTTGCTGCAAGAAAAACCTGTACAAAAGATCTTCTGCAGAGGAGCATAGTATTCTGGCGAGTCAATTAGGCAACAATATTAAAAAAAACAATTAGCAAACAGTTACTTACAAAATAGCATCATTTTGAAAAAAAAAATTATTTCATCATTGTTATGTACTACAAATTATTATTTAATTCAATTTCACTTTCTATTCTCTAGCTATTTGAATTAAAGAGTTCCACTGTATTTAGATTTTAAGTAAAAAAAAATAAAATTTAAATCTCTCTTTCACATTTAGATACAGATACATCTTTTCTAAAATTTTTAGGTCAAATAAAATCTTCTAAAATTTTGACTTGTTTTTTTTTTTCAGTTGAAAACAAGAATGAAAATACTGAGCCTGAAATAAGAAAAGTTCACATTAAAGAAGATTATGAACTACAATCTCCAGTGACATTTAGCTCTAGTTGTGAAGGTAAAAGAATTTCTTTTAATGAATGTCTTAATCTCTCTGTAGTTTGGCTAACCAGACCACCTTTTGAAGCTACATTTCAGGCAATAATAGTCATGATTTGCTTAAAATTAGTTAACAAATCAACTGCAGTCCTGTAAAAACTTTTTGATGCCATTTTTATCCTAATCCATAAAATTGTTTCGAAAATTTCAGTACAACTTAAGCTTCCTTTCATTTGTATAAATGTACAATTGACCCTTGATAGTCCAATGGTCACGGGGGTCATGTGGTGTTGGATTATCGAAAACATCAGATTACAAAAGGTTAGCTGTACTTCAAAGAATTTATCCAAGGCTACATCTCTTAATATGAGGCGCGGTGGCTGAGCTGTAAAGCGCTTGGCTTCCGAACCGGAGACCGGGGTTCGAATCCTGGTGAAGACTGGGATTTTTAGTTTCTGGATCTTCAGGCGCCTCTGAGTCCACCCAGCTCTAATGGGTACCTGACATTAGTTTGGGAAAAGTAAAGGCGGTTGGTCGTTGTGTGGGCCACATGACACCCTAGTTAACCGTAGGCTACAGAAACAGATGACCTTTACATCATCTACCCTATAGACCACAAGGTCTGAAAGGGGAACTTTACTTTTGTTTATATCTCTTAATACTTTCACATTTGTCTGGAAGAGATAATGTTTTATGACTACGTTTGCCAACTCTGCTCACCATCATGCAAGACGTAACAAAAACTTGATCATTAAACTATATGGCAGGTAAACTTGTCTTGATAAGTTATCAAGAGCCTATCACACTAAACACAGCAAGAAACCAATGAAAAGAGGTAAGACTTGCTGTCAAAACACAGATGTTCTGCTGAAGCATACATTGTCTAAGTCTGGGTTATGTCATATTATTGAATGTATTAGATTATAAAAGTCTTTACATATTCACAGTTTGAAAATATAGTTTAAACTAACTATAGGTAGGATTATAGTTTTTGTTATTTAATAGATAACAGTAAGGAATTACCAAAATATCATTTCTTATCATGTTTCTTAATATTTTTCAATCTGTGCTTCTTTAACACTTACTAAACCATGTTATATAAACTTTTTTTTGAGCATTTCTTTTTCATTACATTTAACTGTTTTTATATATATATATATATATATATATACATATATATATATATATATAGATCTAGATTTTGTTTATATATTAAGATTCATTTCATGTTCTACCCAAATATATTACCTAAAACAAATTGTATTCTTAACTTTGACCAAGGTTTACTTGTTCTTGCTGATTTTTATTTCACAGATGAAAAACATAAAATATTGGAAAAGGAAATAAAAAACTTGCAGAGAGCCTTAAAATCTTTGGACACTAATAATAAAAAGTTAACTAAAGAAAGGCAAGAAACAAGCACACACTTGAATCAAAAGCGTCAATTAGTTAGGGAGTTTATGTCCACCCTTGAAACTAAGATTGATACTCTGACTCAAGAAACGCAAAACAGCATTCAGAGTCAAGAGGAAAAGGTAAGTCGGCATGTTGAGGCAACGATGCAAACATTTATACTTGTCTATACCTCTGATTTACTCATAAATAGAAAGAAAAGCCACAGTTCATTTTCAGAGAATTAAAATATTTTCTAACTTCTAGATGGAAGAGTTCTCTGATAAAATAGAGAAATGTTTTGAAGAAATCAATCTGTTAGGTGAGTTGATAGCAGTACAAATGTATGAATAAAAAAAAAATAGTTTACTGTTTTCTAGTAATTTAATTACCATTATATATATAGTGAAATCAAACTCTTAGATCTAATATTTCTGTAAATCTAATTCTTCTTCTTCTTCTTCATCGTTCTCATTGTTATGTTGGAGTGTTCATATGACTAGACCAATACATGAGATGAACTGCGCAGTGGTTTCCAAATCAGGGAGCTCTCCATATAGTTTTCTTTCTATTGGGGTGATTTGGGGCCAATGTCTTATACGGGCCTCTTGGTAGAGAGAGCAGTTTTAACATTTTTCTCGGTAAAGACAATATTTTATGTTCTTTGAAAAGATTCCTTGTTTTTTTTTTGTTTTTTTTTTTGTGGTTTTTTAAACTGACTTCTGGTACAATATTGGATTAATATTCTGGATTAATATATGGTTCATTAGGTTTTCTATCCATTTTAATATAATGGCAAATTTTATTTTAAAGCTAAACAGTCAGATGACGATTTAGATGCAACAGAAATACAAAACGATGTTGATGAATGCGATGTTGATGAATTCGATGTTGATGAATTAGGTAAGTCAAGCTAATGAAGCATAAAATACTAACAATTTAAGCCTTAGTTTTCATTGCTTGTCGAGGTCTGGCCATAATAACAATGAAAATAGATACAGCTATTACCCAATCACCGTTATTATAATGTCTATATTTTCTTCTTATTTTTTAGTAGGTTGCTTACACTAGTTTATCTTGTGACCCATATTTTTTTTTTGTAGAGAATTCTACTCAGCATGACACTTTTAATCGATCTTAAGACTAAACTATTTTAAATAATAAATATGGTTATAGATCAATTCATGTATGTTAGTTACTATAAAATTTAAATGCTTTGGTTTCTATTTAAAAAAATGTGTTTTGCATATAGTTGATAATGGATTAAAATGCATTGTCTAGTAGTATTTGAAACTACAAAAAAATCAAACAAAGCATTAGGATTTATTAAAAGAAATTTCTATAAATCAAATAAGAACACAAAACTAAAATGTTATTTAACCTTGGTTAGGCCAATAATAGAATATGCATCCTCTGTTTGGGACCCCTCAACTCAAGAAAACATTAAGAAACTAGAACAGACACAAAATAGAGCAGTGAGATTCATAACAAATGAATATTCACATTTGACTAGAGTAACACCTTTAGTAAAATCACTAAATTTAGAAAGCCTTCAGGACAGAAGGCTCAAAAGTAAAGTAGCAATCATACATAAAACACTGAACCATAATCTTCAAATACAAAAACAAAATTTAATAAAATACTCTGAAAGACACAAAGATAAAGGCACATTCCTCGTCCCATATGCTAGGACAAATTTGTACAAATACTCCTTCTTCCCTAGTGCTATTAGAGCATGGAATGGGTTGCCTGAGCTAGCCAGGAAAACCAGTGACTTGGCAGAATTTAAGTCATTGGTTAATATGCATGACTAAATGCATGACGCGTAGGACGTAATCATCTTCTTTTTTGAAGTAACGTCTGTATTATATAAGATAAGATAAGATAACCTTCAAATCTTTGGATTTAACAAAACTTTAGCCAGCAGTAAATATGGTAAAATGACAAATGTCTGATACCAAATAGTGTCAAGATTAATTAGAAAGTTTTAATTGGATTTATTTACATAAAAGTACATTTATTTGTAGGATGCACATGTTACAGTCCAATAACTGGACAACAACAATCACAGGAACTACTTGCAGACGTGACATGATAACTTAACTCTTGAATGTAGAACATGACATTTTATTTACATAAATACACAGATGAATGGTATAATTCCAATTTCCATGAATTTGATAGATAAATATAATCTACACTGTCTTGAAATACACATTGATCAGCTTGACTATATATTCACTTGGTGCATGGTAGATAATAAAGTCACTTGCTACATGGTTATTTAGTTTGTTTGCTTCTTGATACTTGACTGCCTTACAGAGTAGAACTGCTTGATTAGCTTACTTCTTTCATGGTCACTTCACTAACTTTACAGACTCCTTACATGGTCACATCACTTACTTCTTTCATGGTCACTTCACTAACTTTACAGACTCCTTACATGGTCACATCACTTACTTCTTTCATGGTCACTTCACTAACTTTACAGACTCCTTACATGGTCACATCACTTACTTCTTTCATGGTCACTTCACTAACTTTACAGACTCCTTACATGGTCACATCACTTACTTCTTTCATGGTCACTTCACTAACTTTACAGACTCCTTACATGGTCACTTCACTTACTTCTTTCATGGTCACTTCACTAACTTTACAGACTCCTTACATGGTCACATCACTTACTTCTTTCATGGTCACTTCACTAACTTTACAGACTCCTTACATGGTCACTTCACTTACTTCTTTCATGGTCACTTCACTAACTTTACAGACTCCTTACATGGTCACATCACTTACTTCTTTCATGGTCACTTCACTAACTTTACAGACTCCTTACATGGTCAAATCACTTACTTCTTTCATGGTCACTTCACTAACTTTACAGACTCCTTGCATGGTCACATCACTTACTTCTTTCATGGTCACTTCACTAACTTTACAGACTCCTTACATGGTCACATCACTTACTTCTTTCATGGTCACTTCACTAACTTTACAGACTACTTACATGGTCACATCACTTACTTCTTTCATGGTCACTTCACTAACTTTACAGACTACTTACATGGTCACATCACTTACTTCTTTCATGGTCACTTCACTAACTTTACAGACTCCTTACATGGTCACTTCACTTACTTCTTTCATGGTCACTTCACTAACTTTACAGACTCCTTACATGGTCACATCACTTACTTCTTTCATGGTCACTTCACTAACTTTACAGACTCCTTACATGGTCACTTCACTTACTTCTTTCATGGTCACTTCACTAACTTTACAGACTCCTTACATGGTCACTTCACTTACTTCTTTCATGGTCACTTCACTAACTTTACAGACTCCTTACATGGTCACTTCACTTACTTCTTTCATGGTCACTTCACTAACTTTACAGACTCCTTACATGGTCACATCACTTACTTCTTCCATGGTCACTTCACTAACTTTACAGACTCATTACATGGTCATGTCACTGACTTTTCTGACTCCTTACATGGTCACGTCACTAATGTTTCTGACTCCTCACATGGTCACGTCACTACAACTTTTCTGACTCCTCACATGGTCACATCACTACAACTTTTCTGACTCCTCACATGGTCACATCACTACAACTTTTCTGACTCCTCACATGGTCACATCACTACAACTTTTCTGACTCCTCACATGGTCACGTCACTACAACTTTTCTGACTCCTTACATGGTCACGTCACTAATGTTTCTGACTCCTTACATGGTCACATCACTACAACTTTTCTGACTCCTCACATGGTCACATCACTACAACTTTTCTGACTCCTCACATGGTCACATCACTACAACTTTTCTGACTCCTCACATGGTCACATCACTACAACTTTTCTGACTCCTCACATGGTCACGTCACTACAACTTTTCTGACTCCTCACATGGTCACGTCACTACAACTTTTCTGACTCCTTACATGGTCACGTCACTAATGTTTCTGACTCCTTACATGGTCACATCACTACAACTTTTCTGACTCCTCACATGGTCACATCACTACAACTTTTCTGACTCCTCACATGGTCACGTCACTAATGTTTCTGACTCCTCACATGGTCACATCACTACAACTTTTCTGACTCCTCACATGGTCACATCACTACAACTTTTCTGACTCCTCACATGGTCACATCACTACAACTTTTCTGACTCCTCACATGGTCACATCACTACAACTTTTCTGACTCCTCACATGGTCACGTCACTACAACTTTTCTGACTCCTCACATGGTCACGTCACTACAACTTTTCTGACTCCTTACATGGTCACGTCACTAATGTTTCTGACTCCTCACATGGTCACATCACTAACTTTTCTGACTAAACTCTTGAGCTCTTATACGCCCATACTTCTGGTCATATGAAACTCATGTTTACAATTCATACTTTCACGCTCTCTATTCACCAGAATTCACTGATATAATCACTGGTTTTGATAAAGGGTGTGAAAAATCGTTACATTTGTCTTGTAATACCATTTCAATAATGTGTTGACATTATCAAACATTTGTATACATCAATTAGTTTACATGTGCCATCAAATTTTTTAATTTGAAAACTTGTGTACACTTTGACAAAGTTATTTCTGTTATAAATTACAACAAGTTCTGCAAATATTACTTTGTCATTACAGAAAAATTCAAATACATCAATACTAAGCAAGTATCTCCATTACACAAAATTTGTTTGTCATTATCCTTGTGGAATTATGTCAATAAATAAATAAATAACAATAAATAAATCATAGAAGTTTTCATGAAAAATAATGTTCAACTTCAAAAGATTTACAATATTTAATTCAGCTCTAAGTTCATTAGCATCTGATATCAATTACAAACTATGCTATAATGTTTTCATCAGTTTGACAATACTTTTCTTCAATATATGCTCACAATAATATATGATACACTTCCGTTGTAGTGTGATCATAACATCATTTCTTTAACTACAAGCATCTCCATCACACAAAATTTATTTGTCATTATCCTTGTGGAAATATGTCTTACACATAACAATAAATTAAAGCACATAAAATCTACCTTCCTGCCTCAGTTTTATTTAAGCATTAGTCTACATGTAATTACAGTTTACATCGAAATGGTGGATTTTTATTTAATTATTGTGCTGTTAAGGGAACAAAAGAGATTTATGTTTCTGTTTTTGCAGTGTACTATATCTTCTCTGAGATGAAGACCAATTTAAATCTTTTTTCTTGGATGGCAGCCTGGTCGTATGGTTGTTCAGTGGTCTCGACTGTCCCTCCTCCACGCTGTATCTTCCTGCAAGAGATTAAGCTGAGCATGTATTTATATTCAAACAATCTGGAGGAACATGAGAAATGTAAAGCAAAAAAAAAATATTTAGTCTTAAGAAAACTGAAGCTACCAAAGTCACTTCAGGTCTGCTTCTATGTGATCTGGTATTGAATTTTTCTCATCTCTTCTAAGTTTGTCATCTTTCCTTTCATCATTCAGTTCTCATGTTCTGTCTTGGATCCATTGCTCCTTGGATCAGTGTCTCCAACATAGAGCTGGGTGTGACACAGTGATTTATTTTATCCCCATTTCTTTTGCTGCAAGCCATCAACTATGTTCTGAGATAAAAAAAAAACATGAATCAGGCTACATCTGGCATGAACCAAAACTGATTGATGGACTTGCAGAGGATATATCATTTCTCAGGAATATAATTAAATGTATACAAGAGATGATGGAGAGTCTCAATGGAGACGCACTCAAAATCTTCATGAAACCAAAGTTTTGCTTATTGGTTACAGGTCAACAGGTACCCCCGTCAATACTGAGCATACAGAATAGTTCACCTATTTAGGCAGCATTATCACAAGGTTCACATCATGATGTTGGATAGGGAAAGCAGGGACTGTGTTTCCAAGCAAGAAACCATTTAGATCCAGCATCTCATTGACCCAATGGCTACTTAGCCTTGCGATATTCTGAAGTCATCTACACAGGTTGAAAAGTGGCTAAAATGGTGCACTACAGTAATATTTTAGAAAGATCCTTGAAATAGCATACAGAGTTTATGTCACCAATAGAGACATTCTCTCCCACACATGCACTCACCTCTAAATCAAGAGTTACAGTTCTTGGGATATATCCTTCGACAACACTTAATCAGTAATAACATGGAGTGCATAGCCCATAACCAGGCAGCAGCCATTTTTAAAGGAATCCAATGTCCTTTCTATTCATATTGTTTACATGTTACCAACCTGACAAACACATTTCCTTGATGGAATTCCATATACTTGCCAGCTGCTTTATTTTATTTTTATTTGTATAGCTTAACTTTTATCTGGAGTTTATCAATAAGTCAAGTAGTGATTGTTGTCCCTTTTTTAGTTTATTAAATATTTATTACTCAATAGTACTCAATACCAAACACACTTTAAATTTGGTTTCTATTTGTCAAATTTTTAATATCTATTTTTCTTTAATTATAATTTTGTAAATGAATTTTTTTTTTCAGAAGAATCAAATGAGTATTTGGAAGATCATAGTCACAAAATAGACTACATCTTTGATAACATAGGTATGACATTTTGATGATGTTTATAATTATGTTAATACATCCTTCCTCAACATTTTACAGTTTTATACTTTTAGATTTGTTAGAAATTTCAAATATTAATTATTCACTTTTGAAAATAGACTTCTAATAAGATAAAATGTTTTTAGTATAACTTCACCATCGCTTGTTGTCTGTTGAAGTGTCGGGGCACCACACAAGATCTGTTAACTATCTTCTCCATTTCTCTGTCCTTTACCTTGGTTAGAATTTCATTCAATGGCAGGCCTGTCCATTCTTTGATGTTGTCTTCCCATCACATCCTCTGTCTTCCTCTTTGTGATCCCTGAGGACTCTATTGTTTGTATAGTAGTTATCTAAACAAAACACAACATGATGTCTGGATCTTAAGTAGTTAAACTTTGGGACAAAAACAACAACATTATATATATATTTTATATTGGCTGGTTTTAGAATTTAATCCATGACATGGAGGTCTAACACTACCTCAGAGAAACCTTAGTTTCCATCATGCTCTGGCAATGATCCACACATTATAAATGGAAAAATTGTTTGAATGCTGGGACAAATCTAAAAAAAACTGCAGAGTCAGGGAATACATGATGCGCCTTGATTAGACCTTTCATGGTGAAGGCTACCCAGCTCTGAATAAACTATTATATCATAGTGCAGGACCACTATTTAATCGGCTCATATTTTGCACTGTTCTGGCCAAATTTTAACTCATGGCACCAACACTGTAGAAAAAAGAGGAAACTTTGTCTCATATTCTTTTAGATTGCATCAGTCTTGCTGAATCTCTTCACAGGTCAGGGAAGCCACAATGACCTCCAAGATGATCCAATGGAATGACAGTCATTAGTTGTTTTTTTCCCAAGCATTTTTTAGGTTGTTACATCTACAAATCACTAGTTAGTAGTTTTATTGAAAAGTATGGATGCATATTAAGAAGGAAAATCGAAAAAAAAATAATTTCCAATTCTATCTCAACAGATAAGCCACTCACAAAATACCCAGGCGTTGCCCGTAAGTATAGATTACTTATAATTGATAACTATTTAAACACTTTAAAGAACTAAATTTACAGACAAATTACTTAATGAAATGGAGGGGGTATAGAAAAGATATCCTGTAAGCTAGGAAAGAGAACCCATGAATGTATTGGGTTGTGATAAATAAAAGGGGAGATATAAAACAAAAAGGTGACAGGAAAGTTGAAAAGTTCCATTTGTAATTTCTTTTTAGATTTTCAAATAAAAGCTGACTTGACTTATTTAAAAGTTCAATACTTGAATACATTTTTAATCATTGCAATTGCCATGGATCTATTTATATCTAAATAATTGCTTTCTTAAAGTCAACATTTTAATGTTACATATTTAAATGTCAAGCAGTGTTTTTAATCATTTGCAAATATTATTTTATTCTCTTCTGATGCTTCAAAACATTGGCTTTCCTTAATTTAAAACCCCCCGAAAACTTTTACTTTCTGGTCTGGTCCATAGGTTTAATAGCTGTCATGTTGATTGGTTCTACTTTTGTAAACCTAAGCAAGCAACTGAAGGAAAGAGACTCAGGGTAGATGAGGATGTTTGCAAATGAAATTGATGAAATGACAATCAAACGTGGACACACAATGGTGTACCGCCTCCAAACAGTTCTATTTCTTCTCTCCTTCTTTCAGCCTTCATCTTTGTGTCTGTCCTGCACCTCTGTAATGTTCATTGTGTACTGGGTGGGTGCATTACTGCATATTATGTATACATTGTGAATACCAGCACTAAAGGGTTATAAAAGGTTATTTCATCAATTTGAGACAGTGAGATTTGAAATCAGAGTACTCTTTTACTTGTTATGAAGGCTAAACTGGGCTACTTCTGCATGTGTTTCTGAATATTGGAAAGCTGTCAATGAAAATGATTTCTAAGAGCTTAGTTCTTGTATTTCGAGGTCTGGAAATAAGTCATATTGGAACTGATTATACAAATAAAATGTTCAAATACTTTACTGTGCTATCATTTCAGTACCTCCATTTGTGATGACTGTACCCATGAACCACTATAATTGTAAGTAGACTTGTGAATGATTTGAATTGAAACTTCTTAAAATTGGCATAACAATGTAATTTTCAATTTGTTGTTATCTGTCCTTGACATTTATTTTATGAGTGCTGTGATAGTTCTCATAACCAAATTACTCCAACACTTTTCCCGGTCAACAACTCTTTTAAGTAAGGATATCAAGAGTGAGGCCTGTCCATTCTTTTGTGCTGTCTTCCAATTGCTGTCTCTGTCTGCCCCTTCTTCTTTCTGGTACTGTTCCCTGAATGAAGATATTTGAGGACCTTGTAATAGGGCCATAGAGTTTAAGCTTGCATTTTAGTCAGTAGTTAGTAGATCATTTCAGGGTCTAATTACTGTATTAATGATGTTTCTAATCTCTTCATTTGTAATGTAATCTTTGTAAGTGACACCTAGTATCTTTCTGTAGCATCTCAATTCCTTTGCTAGGGTTCTTCTCTCTAGTTCTGCAGTCAACATCTAGGACTGAAGATCCTTATACTAGTGCAGATCAATGTTCAGTGTTCTAACCAGTAATTGCCTTGGATTATGGCCCCTGCATTGTGCTGTATCTCATTGTGTGTTTATATTTGTTTTATAATGTAAAATATGAGTGCGCTTTTTTTGTGTGTTTATTAATTTGTATATGTTAATCTGTTTAGGAGCATTTGATAAATGTACTTTGAGCATAACATAATATAAAATAGTATGCAATGACCTATCCCTTGAAGGAAAAACCAACTGTACAATTTTCCCTATCAGCCACTCCTTTCTGATTAGTAAAATAACAAAAACTACTCAGTGATATCAGTGTTAATATGCAAGCAGTCTGTATCAACAATGACAAAAAACCAGTAAAATGCCATCTTTTGATACCATTATTCTAAACATTAATTACCTTGCAAGTGTAGAAACTAAAAACCTGTACAGTTTCAAATCACCCTAAACAGTTTTTAACATTTGTGTACAATCTATGTTTAAGTTTATATCTATGTTTTTTACACTAACTCTCTGATTCCTTGATTTACATTTTTCTATTTTTTCCTTTGTTTTAGGTCTACTGTGTGGTGGTGAAACCTATGAGTGTAAGTAAATTATTACTTGAATAATTTCTTTTAACGCCGATAAACTTTAAGTTTTATAACACTATAATACTATAATGCAATTATAATGTACATTTACACAAACTCGGATTCTAAACCTACTTGAGATAGTTATTGTAATTTAGTTATTAAGATATAATATTTACTAGTAAAAAATTTTTTATGAAATGTTATTCATCGATATTATGTTTCTTACAAAATTTAGGTTGGTTTATTAAACGACTTAAAGAGATATGTAAGTATTATTACATTTGATAGGTATCAACAAATATTTCTTATTCCTTATCAGTTACGTTGTCACTAGTTAGAGTTCTGTAGTCTCCTGCATTACACCAAACAAAGCATGATAGTCTCCTCTATCTCTACAGTGTTACATTACAAAAGTGCATACTTTTCATTTATAGAGTATAGGACCTGATCTTTAATAATGGTTACTAAATTTAACCTCCTTGATTCACTGGCACATCCCCTCTCCTCAAACTTAGAAACTTTAACAAACTAACAATTCAAAGTCAGAAAGTTTGTTATTTTTGAAAACAAGGAAATAAAACATTAAGGGAGAGGCTTTGACATTATAACAATTCCAATCCAACGTGACCCTACTCCCATTGTGCACACACTCACACGTTGACCTAAGAAAAGTAAAACAGTAATACTTAAGAAAATATTTAGTCTATTATTTATTTGACATAAAAAAAATTAAGCCTTTAAAAGAAAACTCTTATGTTATACCATGAGAATTTAAATACAAGTCCTATAATATCTAAGAGTAAAAATTATTTTTATATTAAGCATTACAATCAAAGATCTATCTATATTTCTGGAAACCTATTCATCTCTCTTTTTCTCTCTCTCTCTCACTCTCTCTCTCTCTCTCTCTCTATATATATATATATATATATATATATATATATATATATATATATACTGTTATGTTGTTATTATTTACTCTATCAGTTATCGTTCGCAAAATGCTAGAGATGTGTGTTATGTAGTCATTCAGTGTATTTAATTGCCATAAACATAATAATACATTAGAGTTGCAATAACAATAAGGCTTGCCTTTGAGTCCCAAGATTAATGAGGAATATGTATATATTAAAACAAACCAAAAAAAAATACCACAAATGTTCATTTATTTGCTTCTTTTAACTTTCAGGTAAAGATTGCTGGAGGAAAGAACTTGAAATCTAAGCCACAACCTAAAAAAAAGTAACAAATTATGTGCTGGATATTGTAAAGTCAAGCAAGGGGAAGTGAAAAGCAGAGATTTGTCTAGTCATCACTGCAAAATTAAATATCAATATCACACTACAGTGGATCCCTGGACACATTGGCATCATGGGAAATGAAAAGGCAGATAAGCTATCAAAGGCAGGTTCATCTATGGAACAACCAGATAGACCTGTTAACTACCTCACCCTAGGGTCAATTTTTAGTCAACAATCACAAAGAGGAGTGGCTCAACCAATGGGCATCAGGAAACACAGGCAGAGACATGTAAAAAGAAATGACTACGCCTAACAAACTGGACAGTATTAACTTCCTCCCCTGCAAAGAACAATCTACAATTTTCCAACTACGAACAGGACACACACCACTATTAAATTACCACCTGAACAAAATAAACTCCACACAACTCCCCCTTTGTGCCCACCCTTTTGAAACCGTAAACCATATCCTCTTTGAATGCCCCTCCCAAATCCACCTTAGACAGACCCTACTTCCACTACAGCCCAACATAACCAACACCCTGTACGGCAGTGCTGAACAACTGAAGAAAACAGCACACTTTTTTTCCTTGGCACAGTCTGCTAAAGAGCTCACAGCTCAGCAGCAATAAAGCTGGCTAGAAGAAGAAGTCTAGTCATCACTGCAAAAAGTTAAAATATGATTATACATGGCTATGACTAACTCGGTGGTTATTGACCATTAGTCTTTGACTGTGGACAGCATTGAACTTACTCATGGAAGAATTGAGATTGTTGCTGAGGTGTGTTGATAAATTTCACTGGAAGATCCACAGACCTGTTTATTATTGTTGTTTTTTTCTTTTTTGGATATTACACATTTACTTAAAAAAATTACATTGTTTTATAAATATAACCCTACAATTTTTGACTTGGAGAAATACAGTTCTTTAGCATTTGATCTGTTTACCAGAAATCTATTCTATTAGCTCAGGCTAGAACCAGATTTTAGATTAAAACAAATAATATTTTCTAATTGTGTTTTGATGAAATTACATTGCAACAAATTGAGATCAGATACAGAGATCAATTTTGATATAACAATATTTTTAATTTGATGTGAAAGCAAGAAGTTTTATGATCATGAATCAATCTAAACTAACTGGGGTACACAATGTCACTGCGGTTGTTTTGGTGCTGAATGTTTTGGATGCATTATAATTTTTTATATTATTTTGTCTTTACAAATGAATGATGCCCACATAGTTTTTTGTGTTTGTGTTTAAACATATTTGTTTGGCGGAAACAAGTTTTTGTCCAATAAATTTTGGATATAGAGTTTTATATAATTATTATAATGTCATCAAGATCATACTATTGTATGTGTAAAATATTGTCCGTGAGGCTTATATTTTGAGCATGTTAATGTAATTAAGTTTGTCATCATTGTCATTTGCATTAGAGGCTCTAGCAAAAATTTAAAATACACAAACATTTCAATGATAAACTTATTCATTTACTCTACCAATAGGTCTTATTATTTAAATCAACATTCCCCTACATTATTAGAACCCCCACAAACACACTTTTAAAAAAAATGGTTTAATGCTAAGTGAAATATCAATAATAACACATTAAACTTAAAGTTAAAAATAATAGACAAAAACTCCTTCCCTGCAACTAACATGATTGAACACAAGCACACATACATATGTTATGTATGTAGCATCCTTCGTGAGGCATATTTTTTTTTATGTAATTAAAACATTTAGTGCCAAAACGACTTTGCCAAAACTGATACACTTTCTACATATCCATTCTACAATAAGCATTATTTTATGATAGGAAATTAAGAAATACTTGAAATGAGTTGTCAACTATTTTGGACACTTGTTGATGGAATAAACCTAATATGATTTCTATCCTTGTTATGATATTTTTAATATGGTCAAAGCATTGCAATGTTAAAGTTGTTCTTGACCGTTTATTATTACTAAGGCATTTTAATGGACTTTTGTAATGATATAAAGACTAAAATGTATAAATGTGCAATGTTATTATTCTAATGACTGATGCATTTTTTTTCCCCTCTAAGAAGCTCTTAAGTATTGTAACCTGTACTACTGTTCAGTGGTGTTAAGTAAAAAGTTTTTAAAAAGTTCCCCTTTCAGACCTTGCGGTCAATATGGCAGATGATGTAAAGGTCATCTGTTTCAGGGTGTCATGTCACGACCAACCTCCTTTACTTCCCCCATCTTAAGTCAGGTACCCATTACAGTTGGGTAGTCTGAGGGGCACCCTAAAAATCCCCAAGTTCAAAATGCCAGTCTTCACAGAGAGCCGAACCCAGGACCCCAGGTTTGGCAGCCAAGCGTTTAACCACTCAGCCACTGCACCCCTCTAGTGGTGTTAAGTAGCTAAGTTTAATGAACAACCATTACATTTAAGTAACCAAGTTTAATGTATTGAAATATTTATTGCTTGTTATATTTGTATATCAATACAATGTATCTCTTTGTGCCAATATTTATTACAATATAATTTTGTTCTTCTCAGTCATATAAATTGTCATTTATCATTTTTGTTTGAGATTTATTAACCTGCTGGAGAAATGTTTGTCCATGTAATATGAATAAAATCTTGATGTATATTACTGTAATAATGAGATAGGGTTAACCTTGTGTGCAATCAGTTGACACATGTGACATCTGCCAGTAACGCAATTCGGTCACCTGTGTCAAAGGACGAAGGACAGTGCTGGTATGAACTCTTCGTTTGTAAAGCGCCCATGACAGGGTCATTGGATTAGTTCACTCCTTTCAAGAAGACTTTTGGGGACCATATGAGGGTTGACTTCAGTCCAGGGCAGTTAGTCCAGAATATAGCATTAGGAGTCTAGAAGACAGTGACCAGTAGAGTTTCATACTACTGTAATGGTATAAACAGTGTGAAGCATTTGTAGTCATTGTATTGTAACAACAATTGTAGTATTGGCTGTTGATGTATTATCTTTGAACTCATGTTGCAAAAGTTTTGAGTTAGATGTATTGAGCAGGAGAGAGCATTTCAAATTCACAGAATGAAACATTGAAAAGCCTTTTAAAAAAATTCCACTTCTTTTACAGTGTAATGCTCAATTCCATTTCCAGGTTCATTTTCACTTCTAAACAATTTGTAAAGTACCTACTTTTGTGTGTAATTTTTCATCAAGTCTCTTGTAAAACTGAATGAGAACTGTTGGTGTAATTGTGGTTCGTTAATTGTTTGCTACATAATTAACATCAGGTCTGTCTGTCTGTCTGTCTCACAATGTCTTAAAGTGAAAGTGCAATGGTAGAAATGAAAGTAGTATAGCGCTATTTAACTTATTGCTCAATGCTACATAGGTAACATTAGGTCTTGTTAGGGTTGTCTGTCTGTCTGTCTCACAATGACTTAAAGTGAAAGTGCAATGGTAGAAATGAAAGTAGTATAGCGCTATTTAACTTATTGCTCAAGGAATTTAATTCCCTTGGTTTATACAGTACCATTGCTTTCTGTATTCAATGTGGTAACACTGCGATGTTATTCATCCTCATCTTATCTGTCCCTTGACTTTCATTTCTTAGAGATGCTGTGACAGATCATGTCACACTTCCAGGTCAGCAACTGTTTTAACTCTTTCTTTCCGTAATTATTTACCACATTCTGGTGGAATCAACGCTGGTATCGTCAGTTAGGAGAGAAAGAGTTAAGCAGTATATCAAGTGAGAAACTAACGAGCAATAATGACCACAAAAAAAAATGTGTTTTAACTTTATTGGTTAAATTATTTCATTGCACTGATTTTGTCCTATCTAAACATAGTTATAAAAAAAATGGCATAACCTATATCTTATCCTAAGTTTTAATCATATTTGTAAACAAAGGATTCTAATGATAAAAAATGTAATGGTCATGGTCAATACAATGTCTTTAGTTCTTCACTAAATTACACATGTAAAATGGGGTAACAGTAATATATATATATATATTATATCAGTTGGAATGTTCGTATTTGTGTTAGTTACAAATACATTTCAGTTACTAATAGAAACATAATTTAACCGAGCGTGGATCAGTCGGCATCTAGTTACTACTAGCTTTTGGAGCTGTGTATTATGTATAATTGCTACTTTACTTTTAAGTCTTCTATCCTGAAGGCTTTCTAAATTTTGTGATTTTACTAAAGGTGTTACAATAAAGTCAAATGTGAATATTCGTTTGTTATGAATCTTGTGTCTGTTCCAGTTTCTTAAAGTTTTCTTGAGTTGAGAGGTCCCAAACAGAGGATGCATATTCTATTATTGGCCTAACCAAGGTTAGTAGTTATGATGGAGCGGGTGGCTGCTGTCTTCCAAAATTTTTCTTAGACATGTCTGTTCATAAAGTTCATTTAAATATGGTAATGTTGTGCGTGTGACCTTTATAATGTTTACTAGGAGGCGCAACAGTTTAACCTCTGACCGGAGAAAACTGTTGTTCATTAGCTTTGTTGAAGTGTTCTTTTTTAAGGGCATCATAGTGACACAAGCATGAACTAAAAGATTTGTACAAGACGTATTGGGGTTGTATCTCTATGAAGTTTACATAGAAATTCGTTGAGCTAACTGTTTGAATTTCCGTTGTAGAAAGAGATGTCTAGGAGTGAAGATCACTGTGTAAATGATTGTTTTCTCGGCTTTCATTTGTATGATGTTATAAAAGCATCGGGAAAATCCACACATTTTTTTTTTTCAGAAATTTTATAGATAAACAAAATGGTGTTGAGTTTCTGGGCCTGTGTACTTTCTTTGTCAATGTTTAAATAAAACTGTTGAATTACAAAAAAAAAACATGAATTGTTTGATGTATTTTGAAATATTAGGCTAATAGAATTAGTAATTGATAAAAACTGCAAAGTGAGTTTGCATAGATCGAGGCCTTTGTGTTATAGGAATCTAGATCTGTGTTATTTTTTTTAACATCAGAATCAACCCCAAGGCGGACCAAGGTAAGACAATCGAAATTGAAGGCGCACATGTAAATATGCAGGAATTATAATATATTGGCCTCCTTCAGTCGTAGAACGACTATGGTTCATCTCAGAGCACACATCCTCATGTGGCTGTGGAGCCCTATTTTGGAGAGACACTCCCGTCCACAAATAGCGCAGGTTAAGGTGGCCCCTGCCTCGGTGCAGGAATTAGAGCGTGTATTAAGTCTGTATTGTATCTTTTTGGATATGAGTTAGTGTTTCTATGTCGTCTAACGTGGCATGATCTCCAGTAGTAAATAGAGTTGTGAATGTTCTTTCGTGAAATTAATTATCATGAGATTAAGCAACGCATCTGCATTGGCACAAACTGGTGAGGGAATCTGTAGGTCTAATTTTAATGCATCTTTAGGCAGAGGAATCCAGCAATTTTTTGCTTTTTATCTCTTTTCTTTGTTACCTTTTCCTTTCCATTTATATCTGGTTACATGTTTAACTGTTTAAATAAATTGTGATTTGTCAATAACTGCCTGGTCGTGCGATTTGCACGCTGGACTGTCGTTCAGATTTATCGATGGTCCCGGGTTCAAACCCTGCCCGCTCCCATCACCCGTCGTCCTGCGGGAGGTTTGAACTAGGAAGTAATTATCTTCAAATCTGAAGGAACATCCGAAACATGTAAAACATTTTACAAACAAACAAACATTTACTTTGTATTTGAAAAATCTTGGGATCTTGCGAAAAGCCGACCATCCATTATGCAGTGCACATTGGAAGGAGTATCAGAAAATAAAGGCCGCTATCCAGAGAGCTGAAAGGGTTTTGCGCAGGGCTAACAAACCAGTCATCTAAAAATATTGTTACGAAAGCTTAAACATATATGGAAAAACAAAACGAACAAATCACGAAAGATGTGCTAGAGCAGGTCAGGGCTCTCCATAGGACTATAAAAAATAATATAGGTTTCATGTTGTTTGTTAATCTCTAAGTAAAGAGAATTGAAACTCACAGAAGCACGGTTTATGGGTATAAGCGAATCCATTATTTCGAAATATGTGACTAGTATTACACAGTTAAGGTCAATCGTGTTTGCGGGACTTACTGACAGTTAATGTGGTCCATTTGGCAGCCCACCGGCCAATTTAGGCACGGTTGCCCATGTAGCCAGTCCGCCCCTGTCGTAGCCCACATATATTAATTAAAAGCGTAAATTCTACTAAGTCTTTGGTTTTTCTGGCAGAAAAGGCAGCCCACTCAAATATCTAATCGCATGACAAAGAATAGTTAATTGTTTAGTGTTAGTGGATTCTCGTCTCCCATATTTAATTTCAAATTATTTTGCTGATAATAATCTTGCTATTAATAAATAGTAGACCATCCCAACAACGGCATTGAAACACATTTTATATCCAAGTCGTGCAATATTTTTATTTTATTTTAGATGCGCTTTACGGTTTACACCTATTTTTTTTTAGAAGAATCAGTATATAGATCTATGACGGAAGATTTCAGCTCCCGTAGTCTCACCATGGCGTCTACTTGGAAACTTGTAGTGGCGGAACTAAAATAATGGGCAGCAAACCAGGCCTCCGTAAGGTTACCCCGGGCAAGTATTTAAAAAAAAATTATGTGAAGTGAGGATTGAACAGAAACCCTGCAACCCAGTCCAACAAGTCCACAACCCCATTCGGCATATGCCTACCACGAAGAGTTCCGACATCAGAGACCCGTGATTGGAGTGATGGCCTCTACAGGGAGTGGTGGCGATTACGGTATAGAACTTTTAGGCAATTTTTTTTTTTTTTGAGCTTCATTAAAAAATCAATAAATTCGTCAAAGTGAGCCTATTAGGTCTAAATATTTTATTTCTTTTTAAAACTTTGCATTTGTAGTTTCAAGTTGACAACAGAAAAAACTCTCACGCTTAAAAGATTAAATAAAAGGTAAATTTGCAAAAGGGAGATCAATCTGCTCTAATATGTAACCATAGACCAATGTGATTGATTGTATTTATCTTTGTCAACAACATAGATTATGATAGATCTAGAGTCTAGATGTATAAAACATTTGAAAATATTATATTTCGGATGTTTCTTCATAGTTAAAGATAATGTAGGCTTACATTCTAATCCAAACTTCCGTCGGGGGATGTCTACTTATTGGCAGCGGGCAGGGTATGACATTATCTGGGACCATCGATACAAAGGACTATTCACTATTGAACACTTAATACTACTGTCTAACCCGCATATGATATAACCGGATGGCTGCCTGGTCGTGCCAGTTGCGCACTAGACTGTTGTTTTGATTTATCGATGGTCCCTGGTTCAAACCCTGCCCCCTCCCATCCTCCGTCGTCCTGCGGGAGGTTTGGACTAGGAAGTAAACTATCTTATAATCTTCAACTCTGGAACATCCGAAACTTGTAAAACATTTTTTACAATTAATCAATCATAATTTATTTATTATGATATATATCTAATCCTTGACCAATAATAATGCATTCTCTGTTTGGGATCCCTCAACTCAAGAAAACATTAAGAAAACTGGAACAGACACACACAAAAATATTTACATTTGGTTAGAGTAACACCTTTAGTAAAGTCACTAAAATTAGCAACCCTTCAGGATATTCAAGACTTTAAAGTAGCAACTATACATAAAACACAGCCATAATTTTCAAAAACAAAAACTAATGAAATACTCAGAAAGACACATGCCTTGTTGGATATGCTGGACAGCATGAAAAAACCTATGACTTGGCAGAATTTAAGTCATTGATTAACATGCATGACTAGATTGACCTAAGAACATGCATAGGACATTATCATCTTCTTTTTAAAGTAACATCTGTATTTCATAAATAAGAAGATATTCTCAACTAAACTTTTTTTTTTCAACATTCACAACAATGCATTTGGCTGTAGATATCTAGATTGTAACAATGTACATACAAAATGATACAAAATTATTAGTAAGTTTCACTTTAATGAGAAAGTTTTGTAGACAAAGTTCCCCTTTTAGACCTTGCAATTTATAGGGCAGATGATGTTAAGATCATCTGTTTCTTTGGCTGACGGTTAACAAGCAGGGTGTTATGTGGCCGGCAAAACAATCAACCCTCTTTTATTTTTCCCAATTAAAGTCAGATGCCCATTAGAGTTTGTTACCTAACTAATATTGTTATTAAAATGTAGTGTAATACATTACAGATTGAAGAATCATTTTCCTCACATATTTGGTATAGGCAGTTAATTTCATTTGTTAGGTTCTTCACAAGTTGAAATTGCCTTTCTTCTAATTTTGCACTAACATTAGTAATCATTACATTATTTTCTGTTTCAAGATTTGCATCATAATTCTTTATTTCTGAAAGGTTTATTCTAAAAAATGTGACCCACTTGGGAGAGAAATGATTTCTAAACAATGTTTACTTCATAAAGAGATACAGATTCTGCATGGTAAATAAAAATTGAGAAAAGAAAATGCAATAACAGAAATCTGCACTAAAAAAATGTTTTGTAAAATGTTTTACATAATTCGGATGTTCCTTCAGAGTTGAAGATAGTTTACTTCCTAGTCCAAACCTCCCGCAGGACGACGGGGGATGGGAGCGGGCAGGGTTTGAACCCTCGAACGTCGATAAATCCGAACGACAGTCCAGCGAGCAAACCGCACGACCAGGCAGCCATCCTAACCACTTAGGATTGGATATCAGATTGACAGGTTTTAGAAAAAGAAAAAAAAGTTAATAGTCTGCATCATTTTTTTAATAATAGCATAACAGATACCAGATGGCTTGCTAGTTCTGCTCCAAATGCTGTGAGTATTTCTTGTTCTATAAAAGTAAATGTGAGTTAGGAATTCACTGGCGTCTAACGATGATATAAATGTGGTGTAATTGTGTCTTGGAAATATCAGAAACAAAGTAATTAGGTTAGACATGCTGAGAATGTTGTTTGTCTATCTAGTTTCTTTTTTTTTTCCTTGAGTGACATGAGTCTACATGATTAGCTCTTGCTATGTGTAAAGTTAGAATGTCAGTATTTCTTGTGCATATAAGAAAGTGGAAAGCAATTATTTTTTTAAATTAATTTTTAATTCTGCTGCATGCAGATATGATGTAAGATGATGAAATTGTTTAGTACATATGCTTGTTCCATAATTAGTTCACAAATTTTTGGATAATTCTAATGCTAGATTTGCATTATACATATTTTTTAAAAATGTTGTCATTGTAAGTGAAGACCACAAAGAAATTTAAAATTTACAAATCTATGGCTTATTGGCAGCTATCTTATTAAACTCTTTACATAAGAAAAATGTGAATTCAAACACACATCATGGTTTAGACACAAACATTCAGACAAAATGTCAATACACTCATTCCTTACAAAAGCATGCACTCATTGTAACAGACTGAATCGTGAAGCATGATTCCCTGGTTCATGAATCATTTAGTTTGAATCGCAACACTAACAACTTTGATCCTTATATAGGGTCCTGAAGGTCTTGTCAAAAACTTTAAAACATCGCCAGTCCCTTGTAGCGTTGTACTGTGTTATCTAGGTCAGCTGATTACACAGTATGCACACACAACTACCCCTACCCAAGTTTCCACTGCTGTTATAACATTATTTCCTTGGTGTCACACCATATTGAACCTATTTTTATATTGTTTAAATTTTTGCATTACCCGTTCACAGTGATTGCAAGGATTCTGTGATTTCTTAGAGAATTTTCTACAACTTTGCAAGAAAACAGTTGTTTTGAGAAATAATGTGTTGCGATTCAGACAATGGAATTTTTTGCCAACAATGAGATTCACAGTTTCATCAGGTTTGAATCATCTGTTTTCTGGATGCACTAGTCTGTAAGTATCAACAAAAATAAAGAAAAAAACGAATACACAATTATTTAAAAATGAAACACTATAACTATGAGAAATACTATTTACAAGTAAACATTAAAGAGAGAGAATATTACAGAATCATTAGGGTGTATGTCAAATATTGTCAAATTTAAATATTGCATCACAACTATCATTTATCATCTAATTTTAGATCACAAACCTAGTAGCCCCTCCATTCTAAGTCTCAGTTAAATAGAGCATTGAACTGGCTGCAGTTTAAACTATTGCTTGTCCTTACTGACTTGCCAATCCAATATTAAACTATTGCACACTAAAAAAGAAAGTATGTCATATATGTAGTGCAAGCTAAACAAATATCTTTGCTTTGTACAAATACCTTTACTTGATGTCAGTTTTGAAGCTTTGACCTAATTAAATACCACTTTATTTTATTTTATGTTATAAATTACAGACAGTAATTATAATTATGTCTAGTTGTGCATGTTAAGTAGTGAAAATCTAATATGAACTGTCTTGCGGTGATCTTTTTAAAATAATAAATTGTTCTTATTATTATAGTTTTTGTGTGTTAGATTTTGTAAGAAATAAATTCCAAAGATAACATTAAAAACATTTCTTTCTTACCTTAGTTTCTCTTTTTTCCTGATATACTTTATTAGATGTAGGCCATAGGAATATTATTTTATAAATCATACTACATTTTTGTTAGGTATTATATTGAGAGACTTATTAAAGCTTATTTATGCTTTGACTCTTTTCTTCTGTTCTCTTGGTAAAGGAAAAGCTAGTGCTGTTTAACTGCACCATGAGTCTCAAAGGACTAATTAAAGACTTAGAGGATATAGTCTCTAAACAAAAAGTTCTTGAAGATTTAAAAGAGAAGTTACACATTTTACTGGATGACATTAACCAAGTAAGTGACTTTTTTTATTACTATTGTTAGAAACCTGTTACAGTTTATGTACAGATACTTTAAAAAAAATTGTTTTTATGTTGTTAGATGCTTTTGGGCTGTTATGGCATGTCAGGGTGAGAATGACATGAAACTTGTTCTTTCACAGGATAAGAAATAAAAGATGGAGTAACAACAACACCTTGAAACCAGTTTTTTTTTTCAGCCTTATTAACTACACATCTAATTTGTAGCCTACTTACACATCGGCTCTAGTTTTGGTATATGTCAAGTTGCCAACATGTAAAGCATAATGCTAATGGCCACATGACACGCTCATTAACCACCGGCCACAGAAACAGATGACCTTTACATCATCTGCCTTATAGATTGCAAGGTCAGGAAGGGATACTTTACTATTTTATACGCTTCTGTAACATTACAAAATCTTTTTACCAGTACATGTTTATAACATGTTTTAAAGTTTTATAATTTATGTATTAATTTAATTGCTTTGTTACAGCACATCTTTAATGCATACTCAGTGTGCTCTGGTCCAATCTCTTTTTGTTTTACCTGTTAGGCACTCAGCTAATGCAACTCAAGTCAGTATTTAAAATTGAGCCTCCTTGATAAGTAGCCAAGTGGTTAAAGCCTGTCAGCCACACATCCCACATTTAGCATGTATTGTTCCTTTGACATGTTTATCGGCCATGATTATATAGAGAGAAATATAGTTTTTTTAAAACATTTTTGCAAGTAAATTGTACAATTTCTTTCTTCAATGTATTTCAGGTCACCATAAAATGTACATCATGGATTCAAAAGACTGACAGCATCACATACCTTGAACTAAAGGAATATTTAACAGATAAAATTTCTGAATATATTCAGCAGTGTTTAAATTTCGCTCGTAAGTTCAATTATGTTTATAGCATTTATATGGCTGATTTGTTGTTTTTTTTTTTAAATAGTTTTTTTGTTTTAAGTCATTGGTATATTCACTTTTATTTCTCTAGATGAGCTATCATTTTGAATGATTCGAAATGATGTTACTTATATTACGAGATGTAGTTCTTTAATTTGCATAAGTAAAGTATGTCACATAAAGTATAGCATCAAATTACTTAATCTGGTGAGGTTTGCCCTGGTAGTCCAATTGGGTGACTTGAGGGTCATGCAGCCACAACTAGACTTCACATGCTGGTGGTGGAAAGAGAACATAAGTTCACCAGATACTAGCTTTGGCTAACCCTCGGTTGTATAGGGTTCTGTAGGAGTAGTACCTCTGTCAACTGGGCAGTTGGGCTCCCTGAGCAGCTCATTGACCTTGGTCTCCACTGTGCATGCGGAAACAGTCACACCCTGGCAAACCCTCTTGACTGACAGGCCAAACCAAGTGAGGGACTATGATTTACTGACAGACACTTCTTCCTTTCTCTAGTCTCTTACAGTCTCACACACACACCAGACAATATGCAATATGTTGTACTCACTTTCTGTGCTATAGTGCTATTTAATAAGTTCTAAACAGAAAAGCATTATCAGTTTCATCTTTTCCATAATTCTTTCAAGGCAAAATTGAAATGCAACAAAAATAACATTTCAGCAAGACATAAAAACAACGCTGTACAAAAGATTAACTATAGAGGAATCCGTAATTTAATATTTTGGTTAAGTACTTTGTCGACAATATTACAAAAACCCATGAGTGAATATCACTTTCACCTATCCCTTAGTCTGTTGAAAATGTCTTTGGATCTTTGGACCATCTTTCTCAATTCCTCTCTGGATTTGCCTTGGATAGAATTTCTTTCAATGACAGACCTGTCCTTTTCTTATATGTTGTCTTCCTATCACTTTCTCTGTCTGCCTCTCCTTGTTTTCCCCTTGTACTGATCCCTGAAGAAAGGTATTTGAGGACCTTGTAATATGGCCATAGAGTTTAAGCTTGCATTTTTGACAGTAGTCAGTAAGTCATGGTGGGGTCCAATTTTTTGCTGTATTAATCATATTTCTTATCTATTCATTTGTGATGTGGTCTTTCGGAAATGATAATTAGGATATTTCTTTAATATCCCATAAGCCAACATAATATAAAAAATACCCTCATTTTTTTAAACTATTTTTTTTTACAATTGTATCACCATTGTTGAAATGTAAAACAAATTTTTTAACTCACTGTCACTCTCTATATTCTCTAGCACTATGGATTGAAGAATCCACTGTATTTGAATTTCTAGTTATTAAAAATACTTTTTCACTACTACTACTTATTAATTTTCTGGTCGCCAAAAATCTTTAAAAATTTTGACTGTTTATTTTTTTTTGTGTTTTAGTGGAAAATTCTAATCCTGAGACTAAAAAAGAACACATTAAAGAAGATTCAAGAATACAATCTCCTTCAAGCTCTAGCTGTAAAGGTAAAAGAGTTTCTCTTTTGATGAATGTATTTATCTCTCTTAAGTTTGGCCACTATTGTTTTTTACTGGCACTGGTGGTGTTGACGACAAATTTCTAAGTGATCTTGTGAGCTCTGATTATTATGAATTAAGATTTGATTATTACGAATTTAGTCTAATATGCAGATTTAACTTATACACAGTAATAGCAAGAACAAAGCTAAAGAAGACTACTTGTTTTGTAAATTCTCTAAAATCAGTGTAGAAAAGGACAGTCCAAGGTGTCTAATTCATAATGATAAAAGTCTTTACTCTTTAGTCTCTTTAACTCGTTCTCTCCTAACTGACGATGCCAACGTTGATTCCACCAGAATGTGGTAAATAATTACGGAGAGAAAGAGTTAAGCTAATCTGATTATTGTATCTTTACACAGATAAACTATTGAAGACATATTTCAGGTAACAATATTCCTAAGATTTGTTTTAATTTAGCTGACAAATCATCAGCAGTCCTCTACAATCTTGTTAATGTCATTGTATCTCATAAATTCTAATTTATCTTAAATATTATTTATAACTTGAAGGGTTGCTTCAACTTTTGTCAAATTTGCTTTTCCAAATATATTTCTCTCATCAAATTTGTCCCTGACTTTCGCATAACCTAATCCCTCCTCTTTTCCTGTTCAGCAACTGTTCTTAGTAGAATATTAAGAGAGAAGCTGATCTATTCTTTTGCGTTGTCCAGCCAGCTTTTCTTTGGACGACCGTTTCATCGTGCTCTCTCCACTGTACCTTGAAGAATGACTTTTCCTAGCGAGTCATGTCTTACAATATGACCAAATCAGCCTTCGTGTCTTCACAGTAATAAGGAGTTGCTCCTTTTTATTAGCCAGATTGTTGACTTGTCTTTTGTCTTCTTTTCCTGGTAATAATAATAATAATAATCTTTATTTGTCCGTATGGAAATTTGTCTTACAATTTGTGCATTGCACCAAACAAAAAACATTATAACTATAAGAAACCAAAGTGTACATTCACACCAGACTCACTCATAATTTACATGTGACAAAGTTTATACCAGATTGTTCTTATTTAATGATTTGATTGCCAGGGGAACAAAAGAGTGTTTGTGTCTGTTTGTCTTTGCCATCGAGTGTTTGTGTCCGTTTGTCTTTGCCATCGGTGTCTTGTATCTCTTTTATGATGGTAAAATCTGATATACAGCTATTTTCTATTTTCTCTCAAAGGCTTCAATTCTTCTTAAAGCCTCAACATTCAGTGTCCAACTTTCACAACCATATAGGAGTACAGAGACCACAAGCAAAGAATGCAGTTTTAATTTTAAATATGTACTTTATAATGATGTATGTAATCACCATGTGCCTGTAAAAGAAGGGTGAAATGCAAAGGGGCCCGGCGCCTGTTCTTAGTTATTGAATTGGAAAACTAATAATATTGTTTCTTGACATGTTTCTTAACATTTTATTGTTTAATTCTCTAAAACTTTCAAATCATGTTAAATACATTTTTCAGAACACTTAAAATCACGAGTTAACTTATTTTAGTGTTTTTGTTTTTTTTTGTTGTTATATAAAGATTCTATCATATTGTAATAACTTAAGTGAGGCAACTCAACGAGGCACATCAATGGTTATTTACAAGACATCACAGGTACACA
The DNA here is from genome assembly GCF_947242115.1 of Biomphalaria glabrata. NCBI lineage: Eukaryota > Metazoa > Mollusca > Gastropoda > Planorbidae > Biomphalaria > Biomphalaria glabrata. Next base: position 2,311,945 of record NC_074726.1, on the reverse strand, counting down.
AAACAACCTCTATCTTAGGCACAATCTCTCCATATTGGCTCTCTACTTGGGCCGAAATCGTTCTCTTCTTCTAATGTCAACATCAGACTTAGTCTTGTCACTAATTGTGCGAACCTTCTTTCTGCACTAGCCTGGATTGCGGTGCGCATGGCAGAGTTATAACAATATTCTTTCCAAGTATATAACATAGAAAATTTGAATTCTTACATTTCACCAAGGTTTATTTCTTATTAATTTTATTTCACAGATGATGAAAAGCGTAAAACAATGGAAGAGGAAATAATGAACTTGCAACAACAATTCAATTCTTTGGACAAACACACTAAATGGTTAGCTAAAGAAAGCCAAGAGACAAGTGCACAAATAACTGAAGAGCTTCATTTAGCCAGTGATTTTATGTCCACGCTGCAAACTAAAATTGAGACGCTGACAGAAGAAATACAGAACAGCGTTCAGAATCAAGATAAGAAAGTAAGATGTTCAGTCCATGACTGCTGTGTGGGGTGTGTGTGTGTGTGAGTTTTTGATGTAGCCATGACAACAGGGGAGCAGATTTTATTTACTGTTTAGGTTGATGAAATTCTGAGGTGGTCGTCATAGTTGAAGTAAAGAAATACTGGTGTGAAAGTTAAAGAGAGGGGGGAGGGGAGGAGACTAGCAAGAACCATGAAACAGGAAGTAAAGTAGTAAGTCTAGTTTCCCTTTTCAGACCTTGCAATCTGTTTCTATGGTGGATGGTTAACGAGGGGGTCATGTGGCCAGCACAATGACCAACTGCCTTTACTTTTCCCAACTAATGTCATGTACGGTACCCTATTAGACTTGGGTGGACCCAAGCATGTCGTGAAATTTTTAAATTCAAAATCCCAGTCTTCACCGAGATGCAAACCTTGAAACCCTCGTTTCAGAAGCCAAGTGCTCTACCACTCAGCCTTCACGACCTCCCATAAAACAGATAAGATGTGCATTTTGAGAGAGTTATATCTTGTTTGAATCTGGGTATATTTATAAATAAACATTGTATTTTTCAGGGGCAGGTATGGCGAGAGGGAATGTGTTATTTCTCTGTTGCTATTTTGGTATGAAAGAGTTTAATCCCTTTATTTATATCCCCAGGTATGAATGTGAACAGTGTAATGACACAAGATGCGTAGAAGTTGAGGTTAATCGGGTTTTCCATGGTGACGTGACGAGTAATTAAAAAGTAGGAGAACGGAACAAGAAGAATAACGGACAAGACGCCTTAGAGGACGACGCTAGGCTAGCGACGACAGAGGACTGTGCCCTTTTTATTGTTCATTAAATTGTTGAAGTTATCAGCCTACGTTATTAAGTATATTCTTTATTCATTCCGTTGTTGTGTCATATGGACTCGCATGCACCATTAACATATATACTCATCAACAAAATAGACCATCAACAACAGAATACACGTGATGGTTTTGAATGTGAGTTTTCCTTGTATGAGAGAGAGAAATCGGCAGTCATTTGTTCCTGGACTGGTGTTTGTATAGTTAACATTTCCTGAGAGAGGTTGCTGTCATTGTGTGCTTCATTGGATATTAAAGATATCTCAAGATATACACTTAAAATTCAATATGTATTTATTGGTTTAGCTATACTAGCTATTTGGAACTACAAACCAATATTAACCAGTGTTAAAAATGATAGACCTATACATTATTTATACATGTGTTTGCGTACAACCTTACTCATAAGTAGAAAGGTTACAATTGGTTTAAATAATAAAATATGTTTCTAACTCCTAGATGGAAGAGTTCTCTGATAAAATAGAGAAATGCTTTAAACAAATAAATCTTTTAGGTGAGTTGATAGCTATATACCAGTATGATATTTTAAAAAGTATTTTAGTGTTTCATTGTAATTCAAGTACAGTTAATTATAGAGCGAAACAAGTCCTTGTTACTGTCAATCAGATTTTAATAGTTGACATATTTCTGGTTAAAGATGACTTCTTGAAGTTAAGTCATCTAATATTTGGTTCATTAGGCTTTCCTCACCATTTAATATACTATTTTATTACAGCTAAACAGTCTGATGACAATTTACTTGGAACAGAAATACAAAACTGTACTGAAGAATTAGGTAAGTCTTTAGGGTCTTGCTAATGGAATATGAAATACTAAAAATTTATACCATGGTTTTTCATTGCTGATTTAGGCTTGGATATGAATGTAATGAAATATAAAGCTATTTATCAAAGGTTTTCTTCTTAGTTTAGCAAGTTCTTATCTTATCTTATAAAATACAGATGTTATTTAAAAAAAAAAGATGATTACATCCTACATGTGTCCCTAGGTCAGTCTAGTTATGCATGTTAACCAATGACTTAAATTCTGCCATGTCATTGGTTTTCATAGCTAACTCATGTGGCCTATACTTATTGTCAAAGAAACGTACGCATGGTCATAGAAAAAAATAAGACTTTGTCTTATTATACTCTCAATTATATCTAAAGAAAAAATTATTATCAATACTTATTGATACAGATCAATTCATGTCTGTACAAAACTCTACAATTGAAATGGTTTAATCTCTTTGTAGAAAAATTTAAAAGACAATGTCTAGAAGTGTGATAAAGGACTTTTTAATATTAGTCTAACCAAAACTGTAGCCAATGATATGTGGTATCTATTACAGAACAATGTCAAGGTTGCTTAGAAAAAAAGAGTGAAGTGAAGAATTTAACAGAAGAACTTGGTGTGTAATGTTTCATTCAAATAATATTGGTCTATTTTATGTATATTTATGAATATGTGTATGCTTCTATTTTGAAAGACAATGAGTTGCTGGTTTTGGTTGAGATCTGGTGTGACTAATCAAGTTAATTCCGGAGCAGCAAAGTGTGTTACAGTTCATGCATGTGAATGTATCTGTTTTATGGCTATCTGATTATGGCTGCTTCATTTCTTTCACTCTCAGTGAGGTTCGTACCAACTTGCACAGTCTGTCTTCATGCTATGCTATCTTGGTCTTTTTCCTCCCACATACTTTCATTGATGCCTGTGGTTCTCAGGTCTCACATGCAGACATCCTTATAGGTTAGTCTTGGGCGGCTCTTGGGTCTGACTCTCTCAATATATTATGTAGCTGAATTCCGCATAACCAGTTTGGCTGTCATGATTTTAATTTGGGGTTTACCTCCAGCTGAGTTGTGCTAGATATGTGCTCTCAAAAGTAGTCCAGAAACCTTGTCCTTAATACCCACAGTCCTATCATGTCCAGAGAAGAGTCAATGCTAAGCTCCTTATGTTGTATAGAAGTATAGATCTGTCTGTTTCATGCTAAAATGTTAAAATGCTTTTTTTTTTTTTTTTTGTAATTTTCTCTTGCAGAAAAAAAAAAAAGATAGATTGTTGTATATCAGTGATTGGCAGTTAAGAAGAAAAGCAAGTCATTTACACTCATTTATCATGCACCTTATAATGACTGTTAAATGACTCAACATATGATCACAGAAATGTGAATGCTGTGAAATGTTTTACACGTTTCGGATGCTCCTTCAGATTTTGAAGATTTATTATTATAGCTTTTATATAACGCTACTTTCATGCTTATAGCATGCTCAGAGCACTTTTGGTCCAATCTCATTTGTGGACAGGTGGGGGTGAGGGGGTATCTAGGAGTTGGTTTTCCGTGCTGCCTTTAGGCGCTCAGTAAACACAACTCTGCCCGAGTCGGGTGTCGAACCTCGAGCCCCCTTCTAGGTAGCCAAGCCAAGTTCAAGCGCACTTGGCCTCTCGACCACGCTTCCCAGATAATTACATTCTAGCTCAAAAACTCCAGCAGGTCAACGTGGACAGGGGGTCAAACTAGGGCTATTAGGATTTGGGCTTAATCTAAAAAGATATTGTTGTAACTCAAAGGTAGGCAACTCAACGAACAGATAGGAGGCAATAATAAACGATGTATTTATTATTATCATTAACAAATAGTTAGTCTTGGACTTCCACTATAAAGTCACAGGGAGTAATGCCTTAAGTTCTAATAGTCCTAATTAATACCAGAATAGAAGAACAGACCACCGACACACTTCCCTGTGTCGCTCCAGGTCTTCCAAACACTTTCCTCATATCACACTGGACAGAACTTAGCCCCAGACTGTTCAGACTCCATAACTTTAGCCGGATCCACAACAGTCCTTCGTCCTGTCAAAACATGTCTTCTGCTGCTTGTGTTGAATGGCGCTTTGATGCGCACCATCAGTGTGGCTCAGGAGCTGAGTTACAACAATATAATTGATCAAAATGTATATGAATATTTAACCTTTATTTTTCTGGGGGGAAATGTGTGCACAGAGTTAAAATTGGATTCAAATACTATTCTGTAAGAAAACCCAAGCCAACAAGATACTTGGTAAAAATGACTAAATGTCTTTTACAGAAAAATGTCAAGTCTGTATAGAAAGTCTAAATGAAGAAGTGAGGAATTTAAAAGGAAAACTTGGTGGGTTAAACTTTTTTCTTTGTCTGGTGGCAAAATTAAAATTTTACTTAGTTTTATGTGGTAGTAGAACTAAAGGTCAACATTTCTTGAACTTTAACAATGCACAACTAAAGGAGAACATTTTAGTACTCTTAATTTCATTGCAGAACTAATGACGGACATTTTTACTAAAGTTTTCTGGTTACAAAACTAAAGGATAATATTCTTCTTTTACATCTGGTATAAGAACTAAACAATAGCTTTTAATCTAACAAATAATAAATTTTCTAAAATTGTGATTTTTCATGTTTTCAAAAAGGAAACACTTGTTCAGTATAATTAACTTTACAAATAAAACGTTTTCTTTTGTTGCTTTTAATCAGAGTTTTAAAAAAATTAATGAAATTCACCCTCAATTCTATCATACATTTGTATTCTCTCACAGTACATGCTCAACAACTTATTAAAAGTGGTGAAGATGAAATCAAGAGGCTAAAGTCAGAAAAAGGTATTATCTTCTTGAAAGTAGAATTTCCTATTTCCTTTCATTTGTTTTTGACATCACACTTAAGAATTTCTGATTTTAAAGCTATAATATTAAAGAAATTTCCTCAATGCATTATCTTGATATGGGGGTGTGGTGTCCGAATGGTAAAGTGCTTGACATCCAAACCAATGAATCCAGGGTCTAATTGAAGAAAGGGATTTTAAAGTAGGTGTTTAAGTGTGCTTCTTGAGTTCACTCAGCTCTAATATTTACCTGACATTAGTTTTGGAAAGTAAAGTGGTCGGTTGTTGTGCTGGCCACATGACTTCCTCATCAACACTTGGCTATAGAAACAGGTGACCATTTTCCCTATTGGTCAGAAAGGGGAACTTTTCTTGATTTACTTTGACTCGTAAGCTTGTCAAGTCCTTCAGAAATAAAAAGCATAAGCTCCTAGCCCAAACCTCCTGCAGGACATCAAAGAACAGTGGAAGGGGTGCGAGTTTAAACCTTGGAGTGTTGAGCCTACAGGGGCAGCTACCACATGGCAGCCATGAAACCAACCTCTCCAATGCCTTACCTTAATGGCATCTTCTTTCATTTACTTGCTAGCCTGTTTAGTTAGTATTGTTTAACACTTTATCGTTAGCTAGGCCCCTGTTTTGTAGTTGATTAGATGATCTTATCTTTTTAAAATAAAAAATAGATACATTGTTTTGTTTAATTTTAAAAGTCATTTTGTTGAAATGTATTATTTTTTATTTTATAGAAAAAACTAAAAAAAAGTTGGATGAACATATTCAAAAAATTCACCAAATCTTTGCAAACATTGGTATGACATTTTACAAATAAATATTTATGAAAATGTATTCTTTTGATACTTCCTTAAGTTTAGTTTTCTAATATTAAGACATTTTCAGTATCATGGTAGATAATTAGCTAGTTATGTTTCCATCAGGCAAACTTTATGCATCCTTTTTTAAAATTATCTCAGAGCATTCATTTTTTTTATGTAGTGATAAGATTCAAGGGAATAGTAGGCATTAGTTGTAGATGCTCAACTCATTCATTAATAGTTTTTATATTGAGTAGTGACTTTATCTCCTCAGATAGGCCATTCAGAAGGTATCCGTTCACTACTAGTAAGTACACTCATACTTGTACTTGATTGATATTTAGACAGCATGAAGCATGACATTTGTATACAAATTATTTATTGCAATTACTTTTTCAAAAAGTTTCATTTTTTTTACCAGCCAATTTTAGCTGGAAAAGTTTGAAATAGGTTTGAAAAAGAAATTATTTTTATCTAGGAAAAGAATTGCAAAATTAAAGGGGAGATACGAATGTAGAAAATTAAAATGTAAATGATTCAGTGGAATTTTTCCATTATTTTTTTTTTGTTTTTGTTTACAAACAAATCTAATTAATTTGACTTATTTGTGAGTTTAATTTTTATGTACATTTGGTTTGTTACATTTGCCTATACAGCATATTTATCTACTATTAATATTAGTAAGTTAATCTATCTTTCTAAAATTATTATATATACATTAGACTTAAATGATTATTTATTCAATTTAGAATCTTCGCGATAGTTACTAAGGCAGGTCACTGAGTGAAAGAGAATCAGGGTAGACTGGGAGTTTTTTTCAAATGTTATTGATGAGATGATTTACCTTATGACCATCAAGAACCAAAAAAATGTCCCATAAATATTTTTCAATCATTTTTAATGAGAAAGAACAAAAGAAACTTTACTGATGTCTTAAACATTAGGCGTGGTGGCTGAGTGGTAAAGCGCTTGGCTTCTGAACCAGGGTTCCCGGGTTCGAATCCTGGTGAAGACTGGGATTTTTAATTACGGGATCTTTGGGCACCTCTGAGTCCACCCAGCTCCAATGGATATCTGACATTAGTTGGTGATAAGTAAAGACGGTTGGTCGTTGTGCTGGCCACATGACACCCTCGTAAACCATAGGCCACAGAATCTGATGACCTTTACATCACTGCCCTATAGACTTCAAGGTCTGAAAGGAGAACTTAAACATCATAGGTGTAATCAGTGTGGGAGGGGCCTGTATCTGAAATAGCTTAGGGCATTTTACCTTACCTTACCTATCCCTTAGTCTGTTGGACCGTTGGGCACCAAACAAGACTCGTCTACTGTCTTTCTCCATTCCTCCATGTTATTAAGTCTAAATTCTGTACTAGAGATGACAATCCACAAACACACAAATCATGGTCAGCCACCACTTGTTTACAAGACTACTCAGTCACATGAAGCTCCCAATTTGTACATTTGGTTATGCACCTTCACCTATTTAACTATTGTTCAAAATAATTTATCCAAGCTTAGAAATCAAGAAGTTAGTAAAATTATAAATAAAACTATAAAATATTTTTATAATGTTATCTTTCCAGTGCTTCTTTTTGATGAGCGTCTTAGGTCCTTTTATTGTAAGTAGACGTAACTTATTGACAAAATTAATCTTTTTAAAATCTTTCAATGAAAATCCCTTGCCAAAGACAGGTGCAGAAGACAAAACAAAAAAATTAAATAGACTCCTGGGAACAAAGGCTTTATCTCTTTCAGATGTGACTTCTTCTTCTAGCCAGCTTTATTGCTGCTGAGCTGTGAGCTCTTTTGCAGACTGTGCCAAGGAAAAATAGTGTGCTGTTTTCTTCAGTTGTTCAGCACTGCCGTACAGGGTGTTGGTTATGTTGGGCTGTTGTGGAAGTAGGGTCTGCCTAAGGTGGATTAGGGAGGGGCATTCAAAGAGGATATGGTTTACAGTTTCAAAGGGGTGGGCGCAGTGTCTGCAAAGGGGGAGTTGTGTGGAGTTTATATTGTTCAGGTGGTAATTTAATAGTGGTGTGTGTCCTGTTCTTAGTTGGAAGATTGTAGATTGTTCTTTGCAGGGGAGGAAGTTAATACTGTCCAGTTTGTAAGGCGTAGTCATTTCTTTGTACATGGCTCTGCCTGTGTTTCCTGATGCCCATTGGTTGAGCCACTCCTCTTTGTGGTTGTTGACTAACAGATGTGACAAAATATGTAGGTTGCACCTGAGTTTGCTTATCACTGCACTTATTTTCAATGTTCAGAATCAAAGACAACAACATTATTTATTGTAGTTTAAAAAAAAAATCCTTTAAGTTTTTTTCACTTTCATCTGTTGAAAAGATTGTTTGCTTAAAATAGAAAAAAAAAATTCATGTTTTAATCTACCTTGAATCTATAGTACATATATTTTTTTAATCTTAGGTGAAAGGTGTCATACTGCAACCTATGAGTGTAAGTGAATGTGTTTTTTTTACATTATTTCTTGCATAAATAAGTTAAAAAGTTAGAGACATACTTTGGGCTTTATTTAGTATACATATTTATTATGTATTTTATTGTAAAAGATTTACATAAATATAATCTCTTAGTCTAATTATATTAAAATTATTAAAAATTATTTTTTTTTATTATATAATATTTACTTGAAGACAATTTTTGTTATGAAAAATGATTAACTAACATTTTATCTATATTTTTCTTGCATAATTTAGGGTGGTATATAAAGAGATTAAAAGAGCTTTGTAAGTATCATTACATTTGATACAAATATAGTTAAAGTGTTTACATTTCTCTTTCCTGTCAATACATAGCCTTCTTGACCATTTATGTGTTAAGTAAGTAAAGCCTGAGCTATCCAGGTAAACCAGTGACTTGGCAGAATTTAGATCATTGGTTTATATGCATGACTAAATGCATGACGCGTAGGACGTAATCATCTTCTTTTTTGAAATGTCTCTATAGTATAAGATAAGAGAAAGTGTTAGTAAAGTGTACAGTTTCATTTGGACTGTTATAGGTCTTAAGATTGATTTCCTTTTTTAAGTCACTGGAGGATGAAAGAGAGTGGGTGGTAGTAGCATTCTGGCTCCTGAAGTGACCTCCCATTTGTAAATGCCTGACACCCCGTGTCGACATTCTTCTGTATTGATTGCATTAGGTGTTGTCTAGTGTGATGAAAGATGTCTTGGTGCTGCTTGCATTAGGTGTGGTCTAGTGTGATGAAAGATGTCCTGCTGCTTGCATTAGGTGTTGTCTAGTGTGATGAAAGATGTCTTGCTGCTGCTTGCATAAGGTGTTGTTTAGTGTGATGAAAGATGTCCTGCTGCTTGCATTAGGTGTTGTTTAGTGTGATGAAAGATGTCTTGCTGTCGATTGCATTAGGTGTTGTTTAGTGTGATTAAAGATGTCTCGCTGTTGATTGCATTAGGTGTTGTTTAGTGTGATTAAAGATGTCTTGCTGTTGCTTGCATTAGGTGTTGTTTAGTGTGATGAAAGATGTCTTGCTGTCGATTGCATTAGGTGTTGTTTAGTGTGATTAAAGATGTCTTGCTGCTGCTTGCATTAGGTGTTGTTTAGTGTGATTAAAGATGTCTTGCTGTCGATTGCATTAGGTGTTGTTTAGTGTGATTAAAGATGTCTTGCTGTTGCTTGCATTAGGTGTTGTTTAGTGTGATTAAAGATGTATTGCTGTTGCTTGCATTAGGTGTTGTTTAGTGTGATTAAAGATGTCTTGCTGTTGATTGCATTAGGTGTGGTCTAGTGTGATTAAAGATGTCTTGCTGTTGATTGCATTAGGTGTTGTCTAGTGTGATGAAAGATGTCTTGTTGCTGCTTGAGATGGGACTACTTCTTACCTCAGTATGACTACTGCTATAATACCACAGTTATTAATTACCACAGATTGAGAGAGTCAATGTTCAGCAGACAATAAGTTTATTACAAGAAAATAGAATAACAATTGACTGGCCAATCCCGCCATGAAGAAATACATATCGTGTCTAACATAAATCCAATAGAATACTCTTAGGTACACAACTTATATCAGTTCTCTGAATCATATTACATTACACAATATTGTACAGCTCCTTACTCTCAGGAGTCCAAAAGTCAACTGAGGTTTCACCCTGTGGTCAGTCACTGACCATTAAGATTTCTCGTGAAAAGGCACGAGCTCAATTAGTGACTATCCAGTCACTTCATGTCTCGATGGTTCTCAAATGGGTGTGTGACACCATTACCACCATTACCACCCCATTAAACAAGGAATCAATCAGATTTCACTCCCCTCCCAGCACTATGGGAGCATATGATGAAAAACTAATCAGTCTCTGTGGTTGACATTCAATGAGGGTGTCCCGTGGCCAGCACAATGACTAACTGCCTTATTCTTCCCAACATATGCCAGGAATCCATTAGAGTTTTGTGACCTCATGGGGCTCCCAAGAATTCAGAAGTTCCAAATTCCAGTCTTCACTGGTATCTGAACTAGGTCTGAATATTAAGTGCTTTACCACTATGCCACCTCGTTCCTTAGTATGTTATACGGTCATTATAATTTAGATTGTATAACATACAATGTACTATAATGACTATAATTTAAGTTGTAGAAGAGATAAACTTTAACTAGGAGTGAAGACAACCCTAAAACTAAACACAGTCTTATTTACTGGTATTTATTGTATTTTCTTGATTAAAAATAATTGTATTGAAATGCACAATTTTGTCCTTTCTTGTTTTTTGTAAATAACTGGAATTTAAATTAGTGTGCCGATAATCTATATAAATATAGGCAGATAGTTCACCCATAAAATAAAAATTAGCACGAATATGTTGCCATTTCTTTAATTTACCCAGTATTGTCTCCCTTTATTCACATTAGAAGTTGAGCAGTGTCTTCGCATCAAGTATTAATTTTTTTTTTATCTTTCTGCTTTTAAAAATTGCAAATATACTTATAACTTTTATTTTGTATTAATTTTTTAAATAATTTTTAACAATATGTACTACTTTAACGAAACTGTAATTCTCATTTCTGTTCATCTTTGTAACTTCTCAGGTAAAAATTGCTGGATGGTAGAACTGGAAGTCTGATTTAAAGAAACTCAAGAATCCAATTACATATACACAAGTCATTTCAAAAGGAATGAACCAATGTGTTATTAAATTAAACTGCAAGAGTTATATCTTCATTCTTTTATCTCTCTTTCTCTCCCCTCCCCCCTTTTCTTTTTACTGTTAACATATGATTCATGTTGCAATAGTTTTTTGGCAGTTATATTTGCAACTTCAATTAAAATTGTAGAATTCAGCACATTCATTAAAGTTATATTATTTCCTAAACTGAAATGAGTGGAACTGCTATTTTAATGCAACTATTTTGTTCAGTAGTTTGTAACTAAAGTGCTGTATGTTTTGTGTATTTGTCTCAGAAAATTTAATTTATAATTTTAATTTTTTTGTTTGATAATGGATTTGTAGTTCAGCTTAGATATGATTATAATAATTAGTAGGCATTGAAGCAGTACCGGAAGTGTATCTGTTTTATAGAGAAGGAGATTTATAATGATAAAAAATCCTGACAGCGTACAATTTTGTACGGTCTGTATCATAGTTCGAACTCTTCTTACCGTTAAATTAAATTAAGTATGGATGTTATCACATTCAAATTTTATTTCATAATGTATTTAGCCGTTACATGGATGATTCACCATTTGGGACGAAGCTGAAGAAGAACAAGCTGGAACACATTTTAAATACCATAACAAATTTAATACATTTTTATAGAAAGATAAAAAAAAAAAGAGCAATATGCTATATAAAATGTAGTGCAATGAAAAAAGATTATTGTGAGATTAATAAATTACATTTTATTAAAATAGGCCTAATCAGATTTCGCCAAACAATATAGCCTACTATAAAAACTAAGTCAACTAAAAAAAATATATTTCAAATATGCCCCATTGAAGGGAATCCCAAATATAAATATGGAAAAACTAATTAAACATGATAATCTAAGATTAAATCAATTAAATAGCTGGGGCTTCACTGCGGTCAGAGGCATAGCGAGAGGGAGGCATGATGCCCTGGGCACCACCTTCAAGGGACGCCCAAAATATATTGTAAATAGTTTAGTTAGGTAATACATTCTAAGGTTGTTTGTATTATATTACTACTAAATTCTTTTATATTTAAAAGCCTATATTTCTATGTGATGGAGGGGGTGCCAATAAAGTTTCTTTCCCCGGTCGCACATTTTGCTTACCATGCCTCTGACTGCGGTTCAATCTTAAGCTATTCCTAATTCTGGCAATATTATATCCATTATTATTTCTTGAACTGATATTTAACTCTATTTTTATACTCTTCGGCGGTTCTTGGTTCATGTTCCCATAGTATCATTTTATTTCGTGCAGCTTCCCAGTCAATGCCTAGGTGGAACAGAATAACACATTTAGTGAGACTCATTTTAAAGCAATTCTGTTGAACGTTTTTTATTAATACTTGTTTTATCATGTTATATGTACCATGAAGTAAATCATAAACGTATGATACATTGAAGACATCTTATGACTATGAAGCTATGAAGAGACGAAAGCTGAGATGGTTGAGTCCTACGGTAAGACATGACTCGCTATCAAAAAGTCATTCTTCAAGGCACAGTGGAGGGAGCACGAAGAAAGGGCCGTCCAAAGACAAGCTGGGAGAACATAAAACAATGGACTGGCTTCTCTCTTGATGTCCTGCTAGGCTGCTGACCGGGAAAAAAAGGGATTCGGTTAATCGAGTGATTTAAGGCACATCGGCACAATTTAGGCCATGTCGTGCCTTTGGTTAATCGAACTGTAACAGCACCGCTCCGATGAAAGTTAAGGGACAGATGATGAGAAAACTAATTTTTTTAGTAGGCCTATAACTGAAAAATGTGAAAACAGATCGATAAAAATCCATGACCTTTATTTGAAGATTCTCCAATAGCATACATAGGCCTATTATAGACACAGAACTGACACAAGTAGAATGTAAGGAGTATATATATATATATATAGGTCCCGCATAGAAATCAAAGCCGTTTAACCAATCATTTTTTGTGGCAAAATTTAAAAAAAATGTTAAGGAAACATTCGCCATGTTTGACATACATCTTAATCCAATCCACTAAACCAGTTATACCCAAACTAAGGCCTGAAGGACGCGGGTCCCAGTAGTAGTAGTAAATATACAAAATTTACAAGTTTGATGGATTTTAATGTTGATACTTTCGAAACACAAATGCATATTACCTTCTAAAACCAAATAAAAGAGGTCTTGCTTTTCTTTCATACCAAACGTGTTTCTCTTCTGAAAAAAATAAAAATCAGCAATAATCTATAAACACACACAAACATGGGCATATATATATATGGCTATATTTATATAATAAAGCTTATCTTCGAGCTCGAAGATTAATGAGGAATGCAGTGTTTTACGTGGCTAGGCAGTCCACCGCTGTGACCTACATATTTTGCCACAACTGGGGTAAGCATAACCATTGCCCGCCTTCTCTGCCTTCCTCTCTAACCTCTACTCCATCTCCCAATCTCTCTCTATATCTCTTAGAAGAAAAAAAAAGATGCACATATTCACCTTAAATATTTCGGGTTGTTGCTGTGTAAAGTCCAACTTTTCGCTCTTTAATAAAAAGAGAAAATGAAGATGAAAAGAAAAGAGTGAACATAACATATTAAATGTTCATTTCTAATTTCTTAGTTGTTGTTTTTATTCACAATTCTTCTTATCAGCTTGTAAACTCTTTTGTGGGTTCAAAAAAGTAACAGCCAACCGCAGGGATGTCACCTTCATCTGGGTCCCCTCCCATGTTGGCATTGAGGGAAACGAAGCCGCAGACAGAGAAGCAAAGAGAGCCCTAAATCATGCGGTGTCAGGAACCCAAATTCCCTACTCGGACCTGAGACAAAGTATTGCCTCTGCCACCTATCGAGAGTGGCAGAACCGATGGGAGGCTGAGACTCACAGTAAACTCAGGCAGATTGTGGCGGATGTCAGGTGGCGGCCCACATCTAAGGGTCTGACAAGGCGTGGTAGCACAACCATGTCCAGACTTAGGATTGGCCACACCTACATCACGCACTCTTTTGTACTGAAGAGAGAGGAGCCCCCACTTTGCGAGTACTGTGACTCTCGCCTCACCGTGGAACATATCCTCGTTGATTGCCCCAGATACCAGGATGTCAGGGCGAAATATTTTAGAGCCACTAATCTAAAAACACTTTATAATAATGTCGACCCTGGGAAGGTACTGGGCTTTATTCGGGAAGTGGGGCTATCTACGAAGATCTGATTTATGAATTTGTGAACATGCACTATTTACATTAGATTTTTACCAAATATTTAAATTTTTACTACCTTTACTATTTTAACTGTGAATAGACCTTGATTTTAATTATATGACTGTATAGAATCTGGCCCCTGTTGTTTAGAGAGAGAGAGATCCTTAGGGGACTGCAGGCACGACATGGCCTAAATTGTGCCGATGTGCCTCAAATCAACAAATCAAAAAAAAAAAATCAAAAAATCAAAAAAAAAGTTGGGTGGCTGGACTCTGGGTGGTCGAGGATCTCAAAAACGGTTCTAATAATTTTCCTAGAAATTTGACTGACGATTTATATCTTTGGGGGAAAAATTCTAGCTAATTGTCAACACAGGGGAAACACTGGTTAGACTGTAATAATTTTTCAAAATATAATTAGGCTAGCTTAAAATTAAATTGTCTCTGTAGATCAATCTTGAACATAAGTCAGTGAAAATTTACGCATATAATGATACCATCAATATAATTAATGAGATAAATTAGTGATGCCCAACCTTATTTGGTCCGCGGCCATTCCAATTTTCGTTTCGTGGGCGATAATAACGAAAAATTACGAAAACTAAAATGAAAATGACCTGAAACTATTTGATTAGAAACCCCTGGATCTAGCTTTTACTTGCACTGATTAATGGGCTATTTGACGTTTAGCTTTTTGGTTTTTTTTTACGCGTCAAAAATAGATCCATTTCTCTACTCGAAATGTGAGCAACTTAGTAGCTATTTTTATCATGTCTCTTTTTGGTAAATATTCCCATCCATCCTCCCATGTCTAGGCGTAGGCCTAGTTATATCAAACCAAGAATGCCTTCATATTTGTTTTATAATGTTGTTTATATGTTGTTGTTGTTTCAAAACAGTTACACTTTATTTATAAAACAAATATGTTGGATTAATATCATCTTCCTCAAAAAAAGTTCACTTTTCCTGCTAGATTCTAAATTCAGAGTCCCATTTCTTAAACGTTGAAATTTAAAAACTTATTTAGACGATTGTCTTTTCATGAGTACGGCTCCATATCATCAAAATAGAGATTTATATACGATGAATAGATTTATACATGGGCGTATCCAGGATTTTTTTCGGGAGGTGGGAGAAATTTGGGAGGGTGCCAATGTTCTTTAAAATCTATGTTCATAAGTTATAAAGAGCGAAGCAATAGCTTTTGAATATGGACGTCTGCTTCAAAATGGAAGAATTGCTTTATACGTTTTGTTGCTTGTTTATAAGTTATAAGGAAAAAATATCAAATGAAAATGAAAAAGAATGTAGAAAATCGAAAATCTATTAATCTAATACATAACATTAAAGCTTTTTAAAAATTATCTATCTCAATGCAAAGAGCTTAAACAGTAAATTCTGTTTCAAGCCTGGTATTCACATCAAATGTATAGTGTCATTTATTTCAATTTATTTATTACAATTTATGTATTAAAATTTATTGATCACAATGTATGTATTACAATGTATTAATTACTAGTTATTTATTACTATTTATTTATTACAGTTACAAGTTTATGTGTATGACCCACTATTACTTGATTATTATAAATAAATGAAAGAAAAATTAAAACAGAGACGGTCTTAGCAGTACGTGGGGCTCTGGATGAATGTCATATGCTGTGCCCTGAATATTTGTAAGATTGACTGGCGATGATAAAAGAATCTCTCTACCATCGTCTCCCCATAAGGCGCGGTGGCCTAAGGTGGTTGTCCCATTTACCATCTGCAAAGGCCGCCAATAATGAAAAAATACAGTGAAATTTAATTTACTGAATGGCTTATTGTATTTATTTGAACAGTCCTTTAATGCACCAATTTAAAAATGTTTTGCCAAACGTCAGGATAGTGTCAATAATGATTTTTTATATAAAATCTTTTATTGGTCTAAAAGTCTTATATCATTGTGAAGTAGTGGAATGATTTTCTCTTGGACGTCATTCGGGACGATTTCATTAATAAAAGTACATGAGTTCTCGCTAAGTTCAATGATTTAATTAAGAACCGCGATTAATGATGTGTAGTTAAGAATATGTTTTTCTGTTTCTTTTTTAGAGAGTAATTGTTTTAAAACGCACTTATTATTGTTACATTAAACTATAGTCCAAATGTTTCTTTACCCATTTTCATTTTCAATGCAGACGATATGTGATTATATCACGCTCAATTTTAAAATAGTTTAATTCTTTTTCAAATTATTAAAGACCTATGACTATGCCTGTAGTCATTTTGTCCGCTCACAATCTCTTGACAACCATCTCCTTTTTTTTTAAAATCAAGATAAACAAGACATTTTCGAATATCTCTTATACATCGGGGCCGCCTCTGAGTTTGTGTGACAAAAACTCTCTTTGTAACCTCACCAAATATTACACCAAAATATGACGAATATAAAATTTAATTCAGATACATTTGGCAATCTAGGATGGGGGAGGGGGGGGGGCTCAAAGAGGCACGGAACTCCGGGCGCTACACTTAGGGAGGGGATACGGCACACAGAGAGCCGCCTATATATGTTTCTGGTGAATGGGGGAGGGGGCGCCTATAAAGTACATTGCTACGCCTCTGAATCCAACTTTTTTTTTCTCTTTCTCTTATTTACGTCTTTCTCCTCTAGCCTTCTAAATCTCCGTTTAAAATTAAAATAGGGGTTGAGGTGGACAGGTGGTATCCCTTGGTTTCCGAGTCGAGGGTTCTCGAGTTCTAATTCTGGTTTCAGCCCACCCAACCCCAATGTCAGTTTTTTGTTGTGTTGACCACATGACAGCCATGTTAACCGTTGGCCGTAGAAAAGATGACATTTTCATCATGTGCCTCCATAGTTAGAAAATGTTTTTAAAAACAAATAATGTGAGAACCTTAAAGCCTTTAGTTAGAACAACTCAGCTTAAGAAAAAAAAATATAAAACAATCTAACACTCTTTCTTTAAATATGTGGGTCTCGGCACCTTGTGTTGGTTGTTATATGTTCAACATTGTCTGTAAAATTAATACAAGTCAATATAGGTCTATAAAATGGGGAATATAATTATTTCTTTTTTATATCATTCTCTTACCGCAGGTCTCTTGATGCCATGACTTGATGAAGTGGAGGGAGATGGTTTAGAGGTTGTTGCTTTGGGTGGAAGCTCCCTACCTTTCTCTGTCTCTTTGCTCTTGGTCGATTTTATGACCTCTTTATTCTTTAGAAAAGTAGAAATTGTAGACTGTGGCATACCATAATGTGAAGCGATGTCTTTAATACGCATGCCACTTTCACGTTTAGCGATTATTCTCTTTTTCAATTCGATAGGAATTCTCTTTTTTGTTCTCTTTTCATTTCCTTCATCGTTGACTTTTCTTGGAGCCTTGATAAAAGAATAAAATTGATCAATTTACAATTTTTAAAAATCTAATATAAGCACAAAGCACGAGTCTCCAAGAGCTCTTCGGCTCAGAAAACTTTTAGTTATAAAAGTGGTGAGTTTTCGATATTGCTCACGTGATCTTTTCATTCGGCAGACTTTAAAATGTAAATGTTCTAATATATTTTATTTGTTTCGATGTTGCTTCAGAGTTGAAGTTAATATTTTACCTAGCCCAAACCAAGATGTAGCGTACCGAATAAAAAAGGCAGGGACCATAATAAAAAGGCTGCGGCTTATTTGGAATAGCTAAGCTATTGGACTTGAGACAAAAATATATCTACGTTCCGTGATAGTAATACTAACACCAACCGTGACCAACGTATGCATGCGAGACATGGAAGTCGGGATGCGTGAATGATGTTCTGCATGATTATGTCACGTGTATATATATATATCTATATATATATATATATATATTTATGCATAATGCATATGCACAGATGTTACTTGTATCTTTAAGTGTTGTCACTCGCCTCTCTGAAACTTCTATTTTAATGGTTCTCTCCCTTGATGTACCATCTCGTTAGTGCTCTTTAGTGTAGACTACATATTAATGATCTGTATCTTTATGCTTTTGATTCTTATTCTAATTAATAGAAATGGCGATACATCTTACAAGGTGTTATGACATGATTAGGACTTAGTTATTTGTTTCGGGAATAAGGGGAAAGTTTTAATTAGCGACAAGTGACGTGACAGATCTTTGGAAAATAAGAACGCTCTAAGCGACGCTAAAAGGAAGACGCTTCTTGTAGAGTAGTAGACTTGAGTACAATAGAATAGATACAGATTTACGGACATAGCCGACATCAGACGATTCCCTTCTTGAGTATGAAATATCGTTATAGAACAACATCAGCGTCGACTACATATTTGATTGTTTCGGCCTTTCGCCGGTGTTACTGAAGTAGTTGAGTTCAGCGTTACTTCCAGTCAGATCTACACTAGACATATTGTCAAGAATCAACACCGCGCGTAAGCTTTAACAATGGCTTACTTGCCGCTGCCACCATGTTAATTTTCTTTGAAAGGTAAGAAGCAAGCAGAAAATGTGGACCTTGACTTTTAAGACTAAGGCTAAGACTAAGACTATGGCTAAGACTTAGCCTTAGATTAAGACTAAGACTTAGACTGCTTCATTGATCCTTATGGAAATTTGTTGTGATTACAAGGACTCTTTTTTCTCATGTAAAGACAACACAACAGAAAAAATTCACATAAATAGAACAGACACAACATAAAGAGTTGATTGAGCGACTACACACAGAAATCTTGATCTTTTTTTATGTTTCGTTAATAATAATTTTTAAAAAACTTTAATAGCGTTCATTTATGCGCCATCTTGAGAAATATCCGCAGTTCACAACAAAGGGAACATTTTTAATATCGATAACGGAACATAACTCTAATAATACACATGGCAAGAAAGAGTTACATAACTTGAGATGCTCGAACGGGTATTCCCAGCATCTTTACAATCCCCAAACAACGTCGCCAGCGCTGGCTAGGCCATGTCCGCCGGATGGAGGATGGGTGTATCATAAAAGTCATCTTTTATGGACAACTCGTGATGGGCAAAAAAAAAAAAAAAAAAGAAACTGGTCAGCTCCGACATGTGAATGTAGTTAATAATAATAATAATAATAATTTTATTTATAAAGCGCTGTTAACAAACAAAATGTAGGCTCAAGGCGCTGTAATAACATTACAAACAAAAACACGAGAGCTAAAATGACAGTTAATCTAAAAAAGTTTTAAACAGATAGGTCTTAATATTCTTCTTAAAAGTGGTGTAGCATGTTGTCTGTCTGAGATCAATGGGGAGTGAGTTCCAAACCTTTGGTCCGTGAACTGAAAAAGCACGCAGACGTAGCTTTTGAGGGAGAAACGTGGCACTACTAAAAGCGTTGAGTCCATTGAGCGCAGGGCTCTCTGGGGGACATAAGGAGTAGTTAAAGGGGACCTCAAAACAGCGTGCCAATAGAAGATCTGGTCTCCTTTTCCACCAAATTGAATGCCACCTTAACCCGCGTTATATCAATGGAGGGGACTGTCTCGAAAAAAGGTCTCCCAGCCATATAAAAAAGTGTTCTTAGACTGATAGAGGCCAACTAACTAATTAAGAAGTCTGTGTATAGAAAGGCATTCTCTCTTTTAAAGAATAATCAACTCCCTTAACTATATCCTCTTCCCGATTTTTTTTAGATAGATTAGATTAGATAGTAATTAGATTTAAAGATGATGTATTTAAAAAAAAAGTTAATCTAAGTTTGCTTTTATATAGTGTTATAGGTTTAGCACGGATTAGTTTGATCGTGAATTTTCTTTTAAGCACATTTTATTTTGGACGGAAGGAGTTTTTGGGATAGTAAAGGCAGTTTTAGAGACGCACTTTTCTAGTTTAGGGAAGACGTAGTTTTGGTTGGTAATTGATGACAGTGGACGAAGCCCCTTCTTTATGAGGTGCAGGTATGTTTTGAGCTGAACAAGTTTCATCAAGTCATTTTCTAAATGTATCAGATGTGTGGTGAGTGGTAGCGAACCGCAAGGTCAGAGTGTGAGTTATTAATCATTTTCAAAATACAGTTAGATCTACATATACAACATACAATATCACCGCCTTAACAATAGTCACCTGAACGCTCCAACAGGAAAATGAGAACGAGGAAGAAGAAAAAGATAAAATGTAGCCATAACACATAAACATTGCAAGCTTTAAAAATCATGAAATATATCAATATATTTTCAATATATTTTTTACTTTTTAAAAACTAAACGGGAAGGACAGACGGACGGACGGAAAGACTGACAAATCTAATAACAACACATGGAGCTGGAAAATTGTTTAATTATTGTAATAATTTTAAAGAGCTATGTTACATTCATCATTAGGACATCTAATTCTTGACTATTTAAAGAAAAGAAAACTGAAAGTCCAATCTAAATCTTTGGAAAAAAATTCTCTTTATTTCATTACCAATGTGCCAGATGTAGTCGTTTCATTCGTTCGTATTTCTGTCGGTTTTTTTGTTTTAAGTTCATCGATTTGTTTCTGCATTTCTTCAAATTTTCTTGCTACATTCATTTCTTCACCTCTTGAGCGTTCTTTCTTGTACTCGCTCATGTCCTGTAACATATGGTAGTTGTTTATTTTTAATTAAATAGATACACCCTTAAATGCAAACATTTATCTGCAAATTCTTTTATGTACTAAGATACTCTTGCGAGTCTTGGACGCTGACTGCAGAGCTAGAGAGGAGGATCCTAGCAATGGAAGTGAGATGCTTCAGAAGGATCCTAGGTATCACATTTAAAGACCGCATCACAAACCAAGAGATTAGTGGCAGATTTACTGCAGCGATTGGACCCCATGATGACCTGCTAACTATCGTAAAAAAACGTCAGCTAAAAATTTAGACTAAGAAAAAGAAGAGGCAAACAGAGAAAACAATGGCATGACTGGCCTGCCATTGAAAGAGGTTCTTACTAAGGCAAAAGACAAAGAGGAATAAAGAAAGACGGTCGACTAATCTTGCATGATGCCCCAACGGTCCAATAGACTAAGGGATAGGTAAAGTAACTAGGATAACATTCTTATAAAGCAATGTTACCTGTATACATATTGTAAAACAAAACCTAACACACTATGAAGATAAAGGCCCATTGCTTATTTCATATACTATGACAAATTTGTACAGGTGCTTCTTCTTACCCAGAAATATTATAGCATGGAACGAGTTGCCAGGTAAACATATGACTTAACAGAGTTTAGGTATAAAATTAACACCCAAGACTAAAATAACGCATGGATAAGCGAAGGACAAAGTATTATCTTCCTATAATCATAAGATAAGATAAGGTTCGTCTCAAGCGGATGTAATGTTCGTAAATACTTCTGTTGTCACAGATAGATATTAACATTAACATACTGTAGACATTAATTAATAGTAATGATAATAATAACGGAGACTGTGATTATCAAAGTAGACATAGAAGACTCTCTTTTTATTTCCGTTCTAATCATTTTTGCTTTAGCACAAAACATAAACAACAAACAATGACGCAATATACACATATTAACACATCATTCCTTTTAAAGTTCTTAAGACTGATATTTATGGTATTTACAAGGAATCTTAACAACTCGACCACTTCTGGTTGTCTTGACCGGCACAACAAGTTCTCTAGACGTTGGTCTATAACTGTCTGTTTCGTTTGTTCTAACAGTTTGCTGTTCATTGTCTTCGTCAGTATCATAGTACCCAGAGATGTCTTCATCGAAACTCTTGTTAAAAAACCGTTGATTTCGTCTGTAGGTTTTTCCATCGTTTGTCTTTATGATGTAAGATCTGGGTGATGGATGTTTCTTAATGACAACTGCTTTTTGCCATGTTTGTCCTAGACGAACTCTCACTTTCTCTCCGACAGAGTAATCTTTAGGTAATTTTGCTTTTGCATCGTATTTCACTTTCCTTTTCATCTGTCGTCCGTTGAGTAATGTCTCTGCATTTTCAGCTACCGATGGTTTCAATAGTTTAGGATGAGTTGGAATGATGCCCCTGAGTCTTCTACTCATCAGCAGTGAATACGGCAGTCCGCTTATCGGACTTTTGTTTGCTTTGTTGAATATCTGCTTTACGATACCAACATACACCTCACTTTTACCTTTTGATTGAGGGTACCTGGAGCTTGACGTTTTTATCTTGAAACCGCATTCAGAAGCAAACTCTCTATATTGATAGCTATTGAATGGCATATTGTCGCTCACTATTTCCTCTGGTATGCCATGTCTAGCAAAAATAACTTTCAGTGCCCTGATAACACATTCTGCTGTTTTGTTCTCAAGTTGTTTTATTTCAGGGTATTTAGAGAAATAGTCCACAACTAGCAAGAATTCATTGTTCCGCCATTCAAACAAATCTGTCGCAAACATTTTCATGGTCTGTCTGGTACAGCATTAGGTAGCCATTTTTCCTTCACATTATTTCTTTTTGAATGTTGCACATGTTGAGCATTTCATTATTGTCGAAAAAATATCTCTGGACAATCCTGGCCAAAACACATTCTGTCTTACTTCGATCTGGTTTTGTCAAGACCAAAATGACCAGTGTGCAACTTGTCGAGAATTTCATTTCTTAACGTTTTCTGCCCTAAGGTGTAAAATGAGTACCTTTTACCCAACGTTCTTGGATTTGCTTTTGTTAAATCCATTGATCAAGCGTTCAACTTGACTCAAATTTAAAATCACTGTTTTTTTATCAACCCTAGTTCACATCCCCAGCAGACATGGGGAAAAAATACTTTTATATTATTTCCAACAGGTGTCCTTTATCTTCTATTAATTAGTCGCAAAAAGAGTAGCTACATATCATGTAACAGTGTAAATGAAGTTCAATGGTGTAATGTTGAAGAATGCGAATGTCATGTAATGCTGGGTTCTTGCTTCCTGAAGTACTCTTGACTCGTGACAAGACAAATACTATAAACTGACTTAAGTCCGTCTAAGCAGACAAATATAAAGTTTATTTTACTACAATAATAACAATACTGCACCCCTTGTTAGTGCTACAAGTCAGCGGTATCAAATGTATCCAATATATGTTAGAGTCTCTAGATTACAAATCACGTCCGCATCTCAGCGGGTAACACTGTACAGAATAATCCATAATAATAATACATATCTCAAAAAGACCACTGGCAACAACTGCCCACAAGTTACTATCTAACTGAATTTACTACCGACTTTTCTAAGTCGCTACTGTCCGTCCCGGACCAAAATATTACTTGACCACCCGGTCTAAAAGATACCACTTGACTGACTTGACTGCTTGACTGTACTCAAAGTCAACTTTATTCATTCTACTTCCTGTTTTCTACATCAGGAATTTCACGTGTCTTTTAACCTCAAAAAATCAGTTATATTTTAAGCCATCAGTAATGCTCAAATAGGTCACACTAATTAAAATTAATTTATAAAAACCCCTGGAAGAACAAGGCTACAAAGACAGTTTGTGTGAAAACACAAACTCAAAATCGACCCCCGAAGTGGTCCACCCTGGCAGGTAAAAAGGCTGATTTTAATATTTTTGAGAAAGAATACAAAAATGAAATTCTATCAAAGGCAAATACCAAAGAATGGTTGACAGATCTTGTGTGGTGCCCAAACGGTCCAGCATATCAAGGGATGGGTGAAAGTGAAGGTGAAGTTGGATGTGAACCTGGCCTAACTGATGTCATTTAATGATTATCTAAATGATCTAATTGTTTTGTAAAGGCTCAATTTTTTTATTCAAAGTATAAAAAAAAACAACAGGTCCATATTTAAAAACTCTCTATTTTCCAATTGTTTAGTGTTCCGTGTGGTAATCTACGAGATGAAGTTCACATGATGATATAGAAGTGTACTTATTAATTGATGTTTTAAATTATGCTCCACTTATATGCATACTAAATAGAGTTTTTCCCTTTAAAAAAAAAAGTAAATTTTTTTTTGTAAACATAGTAGTTAGTATAAAAAACTACTTAACTTAGTAATACAATTGTAAAAAGATATACATTTTTTTTTTTACAAAAATCTAAAACCGTTTGCATAAATGTCTTAAAAATATGGTAGATTGCCATCCCCCTTACAGGGTAGTCTCCCGTGTTTGTTACTATTAATAGTAAAGTGTTGTAAAAAGGGTGAATTTTTATGAAAAAACTGCTTGCATTGTTGATTTTAAAAATTAAATTTTTCGTTTTCAGAAAAGAAAAAAGTAGTCGTTGCATCAGAACTTTGAAAGGCCTAAAGTATCATGATGTCGGATATTCAATATCTTTTCTAGTTTACGAGATCTAAACTGGACAGACTTTCGGACGGATGGACAAGCCACACAAAACTAATAGCGTCTATTCCCCTTTCGGTGGCTGCTAAAAAGTAGGATTTTCATATTATATTTTTGGGGGATTAAAAATATCACGTTCAAATTTCGATATAGATTGCAAATTTTACCACTATAACATCACCTAAGTCTTGATCCAGATACCCAATAATATCCGTAAAATGCATTGGACCAGATTTGCACTTAGCGTTCCATTATAAAAAACAACTCGCTATATCAAAGTGCTTAAAAACAAGCAAAATATAAAAAAAAGGCCTTTTTAAAAAAATATAGCTTATATTTATTGAAAGGACAGCACCGCCAGATTGCTGCCATATCATTCAATATTACAATGTTTATTTTCCCTTTTTCAATCTAAACAAACTTAGTTAATAAATTATCACTTGTTGATTAACGTATTGGTTAATTTTTTTATTGATTCATGTGTTGTCATTAACATTGAGTAATTGTGGACTGTCGCGTAGTATAGACAAGTGTCTTTTTCTTTCTCCTAACTCTGTTTTTTTTTATTTCCTCTACTGGTAGTACGTGTACGGGGCGAGAGTGTCTTGTATTTTTTTGTTGTGAATTGTTTTGCTACGTCAGAAAGTCCGGTGACATCTATGGGTCTTTTTTTGTCATGAGGCAGTTCACCCTCTAGTTTGGTTGTAGCGGACGGTGTGTTGGCTCGTAAAACGTTATTTGTCTGTACCAGTTTCTCGGACTTATTATTCAGTTGGATTTTTGGGACCCCTGTTTAGGGTTGGCAGTGTTGTGACGCCAGTCGGTCAGAGTCTGGTGGACCATAAAGCCAGGGTGACAAGTTAATAGCCGTAGCAAAGGTGCTTAAATTAATTATTGTATAATATCTTTATATATACCTATTATATATATATATATATATATATATATATATATATCTAATATATATACTGTCTATTTGTCATCCTCATTGTACATACACATATATGTTTCATACAATTAAATTCATTTATTTTTGTTGTTATTTAAACTATTCACCTAGTTGTTTACTGTATGTACGACTGTGTGTGAGTGATGTTCTTGTCAGGTTGAACCCCGGGACCTTAACAGTATACAGCTAGTTAAAAACTCAAATAAATCCTAAACCTGACAAATGGGGGCTCAGAGTCCGGCTGTGACTACTAGGTCATAGATTGTCTTATCTCGTCTTGTTATCTTATAAAATAAAAATAAAAAATATACTGCCTAATACCCCTTTATTGTATTTATATTTGATGTTATTGGGTACAATTTGCTGAAGAAAAAAAAAAGTGTTTGTGTACTTCTCATAATTGTTGGGACATCAAAAGTAGCAGAGGCTTGAAACATTGTTAAATTTATCATTAATTTGTTTGAATTCACCGCCATATTATTATATGTGTTGATTGTTATTGAGGATTGTACCAATGCTAAATTTATCATTTATGATTTTGAACTCATCATCATAGGACTATAGGTGTTGATATTTCAAGATTGTGATTTATATTCATTTATTTAATTTTTTCTTTCATGTTATTTTGTGCTTCACTACCACCGAGTGACGAGTGTCTTCTCGCTCCCGGCAACAGGCAAGTGTGTGGGGATTGACCGTTGATAGCGGTGTTAGAGGCCATCGTTCCTATATTGGTGTGTTGGAAGTCCCTGTAACAGCTATCTTTCTACGCATCGGCCTGGAGTGAGGCGTTTTCTCTCCGACTTTGGATACTACTCAGATAGGTTTTCTTTCTTTGCCATACGACACACTCTAAGTTTTAGTTTACATCTTATGTCTGTATATTATAGTATATCATAGTAATAATAATAATAGTATTAGTTGATTTATCTTAACACAGTAAGGCACCTAGACCATGGAAACCAGGTTAACGGTAAGGTCACAGTTTATTAGTGATGGCCGTGCTATGGGGTACGAAGGGGAAAGGCTAGAGAAATATGTGAAGGAACGGAAAGCTGAATATGATAGAGATAAGGAAGAGGCGAAGGCAGAAGAAGAGGCTAGAAAGAAAGAGGCGAAGGCAGAAGAAGAGGCTAGGTTTGAGCGGCAGGAGAAGTTGAAGAAAGAGGCGAAGGCAGAAGAAGAGGCTAGGAAGAAAGAGGAAGAAGAGAGATTTGAACGTGATGAGAAGGCCAAACGCGAGGAGCACGAAAGATGGAAGGAAAGAGATGCCAAGGAGTCAATCAAGAGGAAAGAGGAGTTGGAACTGGCTAGGCTTAAAGAAAAGTCTGCGCCAGAGGCAGGCGGGGCGGCAGGACAGTCAGGGGATGTGCGATACAAGAATGTCTTAGACAGGCTTGACAAGAGTTTCCAGGGAATGAAAGATGACGACGACCTCCTAGCTTACCTAACACACTTTGAGGCCGTTGCAGCAAGGTGCAAAATAGAGAGAAAAGAGTGGTCCTTGCTGTTGTCATATAAACTGACCACCGCACTCAGAAACTTCATGCTAAGGGACAGTCTGTTCCTTAGCGAGAATTATGAAGAAGTCAAGACTGCACTTCTTCGCCATGCAGATATCAACGCGGAAACCTGCCGCAAAAGATTCCATCTCGTGAGACCAAGTCCAAACGACTTTAGGAGATATGTAACAGAATTGAAAACGGCCTTAGATAATTGGTGCAAGATGGCTGAAGTCGGTAAAACAGTGGAGGAGTTAAAAGATCTGTTGATCAAAGATAGGATTTTAGAAAGCGTATCGAGTCGTGTATACAGGCAACTGGTTTTGAGCAAGCACAGAACAGTAGAGAACATGCTGGAAGTTATAGAAGGCTTTAAGGTTGCTGGGTCAGATGAGCCGATTTGTAAGGAAGAGAGTGTATATGTGGCGGCAGCATGTTGTGAACCTGTGGGTAAAAGAAAGGTAATTGTGTGTTTCAGTTGTGGTGAAAAGGGGCATAATTCAACCGAGTGCCGTAAAGGTGTTTCCCCGTCTAACGAGATTGATGTTGAAGATGTGAACTCTAATGATATTGTCAGCGATCAAGATCAAAGGTCAAGACATAGATGACTAGCGGGTCGTCGCGATTCGGATGGTCGCCGTGGGTATAAGTTAGTGCCGGATCGCTACACAGTAACTGTTCAAAATTTGCCATTCAATGTTAACTGGCAGAAGTTAAAAGATAGATTTAGAGACGTTGGTTTAGTGGGATTTGTGGAGGTTTTAATGGCAAACGGGAAGTCGATGGGCGTAGGTCATGTAAAGTTAAGGAACCTGGCCGATGTTGCGAGAGCAGTTAAATATTTAGACAAGTCCAAACTTGGAGGTAGAACTATTGTAGTTGTCCCACATCGTATAAGTGCGCGGGGGTAACGATATGATAACTTTGATTCTCTGTTATATATATATATATATTTATATATATATTAGCTTTGTTGGTCAAACGTTCCAATATTTAGACCTATGGAAGTAAACTGGAACTGCAAGTGTGCGTTGGCATTGAATAGGCTGCAGACTTGTCTGAGTAAGTGTCCTATTCTTCGTTTACCTGATACTTCTCTAACTTTTTTTTTCTTCAGACAGATGCTTCAGATAAAGGAATTTCTGGCATTCTCTGTCAGTGTATCAAAGGCATGTTACATCCCATAAAGTACGTAAGCCGTAAATTGTTGCCTCGGGAGCAGAAGTACTCTATTATTGAACGGGAAGGATTAGCCATAGTATATTATGTTAAGGAACTGGACAGGTATTTAGCAGGTAAAACATTTTACCTTCTGACTGATCACAAGGCCTTATCGTATCTCAGGAGCACAAACTTTACAAACGCACGTATCACAAGAGGGGCATTGATGCTACAAGACTACTCCTTTGAAGTTGTCCACGTAAAGGGAGAGAACAATCTGCTGGCTGATCTTTGTTCAAGATTGATATAGACTTCCATCTGCCATTTATTTTATGTTTCTATGTGTTATAACATTTGAACTTGTGTTTTATATTATACAAATGATACTAATTTCAAGAATATAATGTGTATTTATTTAATATGAATATAATTTGGTATATTATATTAATGTTGTATTTGTAAATATGAATTTGTAATATAACGTGGTTCTTGTCCCAAGTTGATATGGGTCACCTTTAAAGTCAAGGTAACCAACTTTTCTGTGTTATTGGATCTTTATCTTGACGTGTATTGTGTCTCCTTGGTTCATTAATTGGTGACTCCCCATCATTTTTTTTTCTTCCATTATTACATTTTGAAATGTGACATAGATGCACTTATGATCTTTTTGTTCTTCCTTGTTCTTTCTACAAAGTTTTGTCTTCGAAAGGATTTTTGATTACTGGAATTTCTTTCAAAATTTCCAGTTCGTCGAGGAGGGGGGATGTCGCGTAGTATAGACAAGTGTCTTTTTCTTTCTCCTAACTCTGTTTTTTTTTATTTCCTCTACTGGTAGTACGTGTACGGGGCGAGAGTGTCTTGTATTTTTTTGTTGTGAATTGTTTTGCTACGTCAGAAAGTCCGGTGACATCTATGGGTCTTTTTTTGTCATGAGGCAGTTCACCCTCTAGTTTGGTTGTAGCGGACGGTGTGTTGGCTCGTAAAACGTTATTTGTCTGTACCAGTTTCTCGGACTTATTATTCAGTTGGATTTTTGGGACCCCTGTTTAGGGTTGGCAGTGTTGTGACGCCAGTCGGTCAGAGTCTGGTGGACCATAAAGCCAGGGTGACAAGTTAATAGCCGTAGCAAAGGTGCTTAAATTAATTATTGTATAATATCTTTATATATACCTATTATATATATATATATATATATATATATATATATATCTAATATATATACTGTCTATTTGTCATCCTCATTGTACATACACATATATGTTTCATACAATTAAATTCATTTATTTTTGTTGTTATTTAAACTATTCACCTAGTTGTTTACTGTATGTACGACTGTGTGTGAGTGATGTTCTTGTCAGGTTGAACCCCGGGACCTTAACAGTATACAGCTAGTTAAAAACGCAAATAAATCCTAAACCTGACATGGACTATTTCAATTTGATTCGATAGCAGAAAGTGAGAGAAAAAAAGTGGAAAAGACTCACAGAAACTTTACACAACCTAAGTTTAGATCAAATCGTTAACAAAAAATAAATGAAAATATTTTGGCATCGATTGTCCACTGCATCAATGGATTAAGGTTGATCTGATAGGGAGAGAACAAACTGTAATAATAAATGGCTCTAAATCAACACCGATAACAGTAAACTCAGGTGTACCTCAAGGAACAGGCTTAGGTCCACTACTCTTTTTAATTTACATAAATGATTTACCAATTTGCATCATTTCAGGAACAAAAGTCAGATTATTTGCAGACGATTGCATAATATATAGAACAATAAAAACAACACAAGATACAGAAATTTTAAAAAGAGAATTAGATGAATTACAGAAATTGAAATCAAATTGGAGCCTGTCTTTTTACCCAGAAAAAATGTCAGTTACTAAGAGTAACAAAAAACTAAAACAAATAAATTCCACTAATCGTATTAATGGTGTAAACCATTAATACAGACTAAAAATGCAAAATACTTAGGTGTTATAATAATTGAAAAACTGTCATGGAATCCACATATTGATGAAACTACAAAAAAATCAAACAAAGCATTAGGATTTATTAAAATAAATTTTTATAAATCAAATAAGAACATAAAACTAAAATGTTATTTAACCTTGGTTAGGCCAATAATAGAATATGCTTCCTCTGTTTGGGACCCCTCAACTCAAGAAAACATTAAGAAACTGGAACAGACACAAAATAGAGCAGTGACATTCATAACAAACGAATATTCACATTTGACTAGAGTAACACCTTTAGTAAAATCACTAAATTTAGAAAGCCTTCAGGACAGAAGAGTCAAAAGTAAAGTAGCAATTATACATAAAACACTGAAACATAATCTTTAAATACAAAAACAAAATTTAATAAAATACTCAGAAAGACACAAAGATAAAGGCACATTCCTCGTCCCATATTCTAGGACAAATTTGTACAAATACTCCTTCTTCCATAATGCTATTAGAGCATGGAATGGTTTGCCTGATCTAGCCAGGAAACCCAGTGACTTGGCAGAATTTAGATCATCGGTAAACATTCATGACTAAACCATGACGTAACCATCTTCTATTTTGAAGTAACGTCTGTATTATATAAGATAAGATAAGATTGTATAACGGAAAACCTTACATTAAAGTTTAATTAAGATCTATAGTACAAAAAGAATAAAAAATCACGAACAACAAAATTACTGGAGCGTTAAGAAATATTTGGCCTTTAAACTAGTGTAAAGGTAAGATCTACAATCTGCACGCATGACTAACCATGCCAATGTGTTTCTTTCTTTCCAGACCACTCAACATACACTAATACTATTGCTTAACGCTCAGGATAAAACATGTCCTTGTTTGCCATTATCAACTGCACGGTACACTTTAATAGGCCAACATGGGTATGCCTATCTGACCTGGTTGTTAAAAGTAACACACACAGTCTACTTACTTTTTTTTTTTCAGTTTCGATTTTCCATGTAGAACTGTTTAGTAATTTTTAAAACCATACCAGCTTGGTTAGCAAGTTGAAGTTGGCAAAAAAAGACGTCCAATTTTACGTTTTCCATGAAATGCCAACTTTTAGTTGCCGTTGCAATTATTGGAACTTAACATGATCAGGTCTTTTAATAGCTTCTAAATAATGCAAAGGCCAGCACACACACACACACGGAGAGTGAGAAAGAAAGAGACAGACAGATAGACAGATAGATAGATAGATAGACAGATAGACAGATAGATAGATAGATAGATAGATAGATAGATAGAGATAGATAGATAGATAGATAGATAGATAGATAGATAGATAGACAGATAGATAGATAGATAGATAGACAGACAGATAGATAGATAGATAGATGATATAGATAGATAGATAGATAGATAGATAGATAGATAGATAGATAGATAGACAGATAGATAGATAGACAGACAGATAGATAGATAGATAGATATAGATAGATAGATAGATAGATAGATAGATAGATAGATAGATAGATAGATAGATAGATAGAGATAGATAGATAGATAGATAGATAGATAGATAGATAGATAGATAGATAGACAGACAGATAGATAGATAGATAGATAGATAGATAGATAGATAGATAGATAGATAGATAGATAGATAGATAGATATAGATAGATAGATAGATAGATAGACAGACAGATAGATATATAGATAGACAGACAGATAGATAGATAGATAGATAGATAGATAGATAGATAGATAGATAGATAGATAGATAGATAGATAGATAGATATAGATAGATAGATAGATAGATAGATAGATAGATAGATAGATAGATAGATAGATAGACAGACAGATAGATAGATAGATAGATAGATAGATAGATAGATAGACAGACAGATAGATAGATAGATATAGACAGATAGATAGATAGATAGATAGATAGATAGATAGATAGATAGATAGATAGATAGACAGACAGATAGATAGATAGATAGATAGATATAGATAGATAGATAGATATAGATAGATAGATAGACAGACAGATAGATAGATAGATAGATAGATAGACAGACAGACAGACAGATAGATAGATAGATAGATAGATAGATAGATAGATAGATAGATAGATAGATAGATAGATAGATAGACAGATAGATAGATAGATAGATATAGATAGATAGATATAGATAGATAGATAGATAGATAGATAGATAGATAGATAGACAGATAGATAGACAGATAGATAGATAGACAGATAGATAGATAGATAGACTGACAGACAGACAGATAGATAGACAGATAGATAGATAGATAGATAGACAGACAGACAGACAGACAGACAGACAGACAGACAGACAGACAGACAGATAGATAGATAGATAGATAGATAGATAGATAGATAGATAGATAGATAGATAGAATTTTGTTCGTAAGGAATTCGTAGGAACTAGATGACCTTGTGGACTATTCTAACGGCCAAGTGTTTAATAATGTACAATATGGAATAAGGTCCTGGAGTATCAATTTTTACTAATCTAGATGGTCATTGACTCTTCACTAAAATACGAAGGTTTTCAAAAATCTAGAAACAATAATCCAAAGATCGCAACCCTTCTATTGGTTACAGGTGCACAAACCCCAAGCAACAAACATTTTACGTCCTTTTACATTTGAGAGGGTTACAAATACCTAAATCACTGTCTTTACATTATTTTTTTTCTGGCAAAAAAGGACAGGCGGATTTAAGGGAGGGCATGTCGGCTTCAACAAAAAAGATAAAAAAAATATATCCGAACTTTGACGGGTCAGAATCTTTTAATTAATTTTTTTTTACATGTTTTTCACATTTTTACAGCTGATAAAGTGTCCTGATTAAAAAGTGTACGCTTGTGGCATGCTCGGAATTAGTAAATACAGCTCAGAATTTACGACAGTGTGTCTACCTAGTGCCTTAATCTAAAAAATATGCATATTAAATATTAATAACTCTATCTCTCTTTTTTTTTGAAAATATAACATGCTTTT
Source organism: Biomphalaria glabrata (assembly GCF_947242115.1). Lineage (NCBI taxonomy): Eukaryota > Metazoa > Mollusca > Gastropoda > Planorbidae > Biomphalaria > Biomphalaria glabrata. The sequence goes on along the minus strand of NC_074726.1, from coordinate 2,278,975 downwards.
AGATAGGCCTATAACTTTATCAAATTTTCGAAAAATGGAAGGGACCTCTACGAAAATCCTGCCTGCCACGGGCCTCTGCATACTTAAATACGGCCCTGGGTACAACATATAGATTTGTATATATTTACCATGTCTAGTATATTAAAGCATTAGTATCCAATTGCACAGCTGTAGGTCAAAGCACAAGTGAAATAATTCTGACAGCTTATGTATAGTCGATAACAACATTTTAGATTGTAGATGTCTTTTTTTTCGGTGATAGGCAGTGATAGCATTCCTACTTACTTATTAGACGCCAAATTATTAAAAAATAGTATTGAGTAATTGAATCAAAATTATCCAAACTAACTGATATTTGTATTATAAACAAAGTTCTTTATCATATATATACACATATCTTATAGGCCTATGAGAAATATGCACTAAAAAATCAAATAGACAAGATAAAATTAAAAAAAAAAACTGAACATTTTATTGTAGGGCCTACCTCTAGGTTACGTTCTAAGACAATTGAATTGCGAGAAGAGATTAAAAAAATTAGTGCGCGTCTATTTTAAACATTGTTGCATGGCCCATTCTTTGCAGCTGACTAAATAGTATCGGAAAAATCCTTACTTACTTATATAAAAATAAACAAAGCGGGAACGACCTGAAAGGCTCTAGCCTTCTTTGTCATCTCAAGCCAACACGGTAACCATTCTGCTATTGGGGAGCTAACGAATATGAAAGTTGTATAGTTCTTTAATGTTTTTATAACCTCGTCCTATTTTTCAGGTTTGTGCTCACTAAGACTCAGACGACCTATAAAGGGAAATAATTCAGCTTATAACACCATTTCAGGCACGTACAATTCTCTCTCTTGTTCGAGATACCAAAAGAAATAATTAATTAACATTAATAAATTAACTAATTGTTTTTTTTTACTGATTATTGTGTCGTCAGGAAAAAGAAATAATTGTCCGAAATTTAAGCTTGCTCCGACATTGGGTGTGAGAGAAATAAAATGCACCATTTTTTGTTACCAGACAAACACATTGAGTTGATATAAGCCTTTGTACAAAAGTCAAATATAAGCATTCCGAGATCACATTCATATAAAAAAAATGTCCGGCATGTAGTCACACATACTAAGATTTATTCGTTGAACAAATACATCTTAAACATAAAAATAAGTTAAACATAAGAACTCAATATCTCTACATCTACTAGTCTCACTCTCAACGTAGCAGAACTCAATATCTCTACATCTACTAGTCTCACTCTCAACGTAGCAGAACTCAATATCTCTACATCTACTAGTCTCACTCTCAACGTAGCAGAACTCAATATCTCTACATCTACTAGCCTCACTCTCAGTGTAACAGAACTCAATATCTCTACATCTACTAGTCTCACTCTCAACGTAGCAGAACTCAATATCTCTACATCTACTAGCCTCACTCTCAACATAGCAGAACTCAATATCTCTACATCTACTAGCCTCACTCTCAACGTAACAGAACTCAATATCTCTACATCTACTAGCCTCACTCTCAACGTAACAGAACTCAATATCTCTACATCTACTAGCCTCACTCTCAACGTAGCAGAACTCAATATCTCTACATCTACTAGTCTCACTCTCAACGTAACAGAACTCAATATCTCTACATCTACTAGCCTCACTCTCAACGTAACAGAACTCAATATCTCTACATCTACAAGCCTCACTCTCAACGTAGCATAACTCAATATCTCTACATCTACTAACCTCACTCTCAACGTAACAGAACTCAATATCTCTACATCTACTAACCTCACTCTCAGTGTAACAGAACTCAATATCTCTACATCTACTAGCCTCACTCTCAACGTAACAGAACTCAATATCTCTACATCTACTAACCTCACTCTCAACGTAACAGAACTCAATATCTCTACATCTACTAGCCTCACTCTCAGTGTAACAGAACTCAATATCTCTACATCTACTAGCCTCACTCTCAGTGTAACAGAACTCAATATCTCTACATCTACTAGCCTCACTCTCAGTGTAACAGAACTCAATATCTCTACATCTACTAGCCTCACTCTCAGTGTAACAGAACTCAATATCTCTACATCTACTAGCCTCACTCTCAGTGTAACAGAACTCAATATCTCTACATCTACTAGCCTCACTCTCAACGTAACAGAACTCAATATCTCTACATCTACTAGCCTCACTCTCAGTGTAACAGAACTCAATATCTCTACATCTACTAGCCTCACTCTCAACGTAGCAGAACTCAATATCTCTACATCTACTAGCCTCACTCTCAACGTAGCAGAATTCAATATCTCTACATCTACTAACCTCACTCTCAACGTAACAGAACTCAATATCTCTACATCTACTAACCTCACTCTCAACGTAACAGAACTCAATATCTCTACATCTACTAGCCTCACTCTCAACGTAACAGAACTCTATATCTCTACATCTACTAGCCTCACTCTCAACGTAGCAGAACTCTATATCTCTACATCTACTAGCCTCACTCTCAGTGTAACAGAACTCAATATCTCTACATCTACTAGCCTCACTCTCAGTGTAACAGAACTCAATATCTCTACATCTACTAGCCTCACTCTCAGTGTAACAGAACTCAATATCTCTACATCTACTAGCCTCACTCTCAGTGTAACAGAACTCAATATCTCTACATCTACTAGCCTCACTCTCAGTGTAACAGAACTCTATATCTCTACATCTACTAGCCTCACTCTCAGTGTAACAGAACTCAATATCTCTACATCTACTAGCCTCACTCTCAGTGTAACAGAACTCAATATCTCTACATCTACTAGCCTCAAAATCAACGTAGCAGAACTCTATGGCTATATGTCTACTAGATTATCTCTAAACTTGTAAGCTCTATTGCCTCACTAGGTCAATGCACACGACTTCTTTTGCACCAAATAATGTCACTAACTCTGTATCGTGAGCATAAGACCATTTCTGATTCCTATTAATCTCACTGCTTGTTTCTCGTATGATTACATCTATCGGATGACATTTATCAAAAGTATATGTTTGCTATATTCTTGTAAGCGTTGTAAGGACTAGTACATCTATAACATTCCATGTCTGACACGCTTATAACTTAAAACAACTTTCTGATGACAGACTAAAACAACAATAGCTGAACAAATATACAACACGTTGAATTGTTGATCTTATTAACTTGAGAATATTATAAGGCGTGCCTTACTTAGAATCAGAAGTTGTTGCCTGTAACAAAGAAGTTGTTGCCTGTCACAAAGAAGTTGTTGCCTGTCACAAAGAGGTTGTTACCTGTCACAAAGAAGCAGTTGTCAAACACAAAGAAGTTGTTGCCTGTCACAAAGAAGTTTTTGCCTGTCACAAAGACGCTGTTGTCTAACACAAAGAAGTTGTTGCCTGTCACAAAGATGTTGTTCCCTGTCACAAAGAAGTTGTTCCCTGTCACAAAGAAGTTGTTTCCTGTCACAAAGAAGTCGTTGCCTGTCACAAAGAAGTCGTTGCCTGTCACAGAGAAGTTGTTTCCTGTCACAAAGAAGTTGTTTCCTGTCACAAAGAAGTCGTTGCCTGTCACAAAGAAGTCGTTGCCTGTCACAAAGAAGTCGTTGCCTGTCACAAAGAAGTTGTTTCCTGTCACAAAGAAGTCGTTGCCTGTCACAAAGAAGTTGTTTCCTGTCACAAAGAAGTCGTTGCCTGTCACAAAGAAGTCGTTGCCTGTCACAAAGAAGTCGTTGCCTGTCACAAAGAAGTCGTTGCCTGTCACAAAGAAGTTGTCTGTCACAAATAACTTGTTTCCTGTCCACAAAGACGTTGTTTCCTGTCACACATAAAAATTGTTTAATTTTCAAACAATCATTACCCAAAATAATAATTTATATAATATAAGTTAAACAACATTAAAATCTAGTGGCTTGAAAGAGAACAGCTATTAGTGTCTCTTACAATGTGTCTTCGTGAAATGTGTATCAGAGCTTCGATAACGCTTGTGTTTTGTTTCGTTATCTGAATGGCAGATTATTAGGCTGTGTAGTAAAAGATAAAACATGAACAACATTGAATCTCGTGCTGTAAAACATAGGTAGAAAGCTAGAAACACTACTTAGGGTAAAATGTAGACTGCGTTTGTTATTTTTCAAAGTTTATGAAGATACACTATTTTTAGCCGGTAAGTTATATTTTGAAACTATTTCGATAATTGCAAAAACAGTTGAGGGAGATATCCTCAAGTCAATTATAAAACGCTATATGCAGAAAACTATTTTTGATAAACAATTGTCCAGTGGTGTAGTGACGTAGTTGTGTCTTAACTTGCATGAACGTAACATATACACATACACATACACATGAGTGGCGAAGCTGAACCAGTTCAATTGTGGAGAATTTTTCTGTTGTGTAGTTTCTGTTCATGGCCGGCCTTATGCTTAAACAAACAAGACTGCCGCCTAGGGCCTCCAATTAGCGGGGGCCTGAAGCATGAATTAAAAAAAAATAATTAAAAAAATGGAACAAATCTCAAACATAGCAGAAATCTATGACTCGTCTAATGGCGTAGCTTCTAGTCTCTACTTTAATTCAAGGTGCCTTTTGGAACGCTACTGGATTTGTTTGTAAAAATGTTTGTTTTACATGTTTCGGATGTTCCTTCAGAGTTGAAGATAATTACTTCCTAGTCCAAACCTCCCTTAGGACGACGGGGGATGGGAGCGGGCAGGGTTTGAACCCGGGACCATCGATACATCTGAATGACAGTCCAACGTGCAAACCGCACGACCAGGCAGCTATATGAATTTATTTATTTGCTGGTTTAGATATTGATGCCGATAAATTATTTTTACTCTTTTCTATTTTTCTTTTTTTTCTATTTCATTTAGGGCCAACTAATTCATTTTGCCTAGGGTCTCCAATTACCTAAGGCTGAACCTGTTCTTTCGCTCAGTATCTTGTTGTGTAGTTTTCTGTCGTATAGTGTCTGTGTAGTAGTCTTGTGTTATAGTGTCTATGGTGTAGTCTTATGTCTTATAATTTCTGTGGTGTAGTCTTATGTCTTATAGTTTCTGTGGTGTAGTCTTATGTCTTATAATTTCTGTGGTGTAGTCTTATGTCTTATAGTTTCTGTGGTGTAGTCTTATGTCTTATAGTTTCTGTGGTGTAGTCTTATGTCTTATAATTTCTGTGGTGTAGTCTTATGTCTTATAGTTTCTGTGGTGTAGTCTTATGTCTTATAATTTCTATGGTGTAGCTTCTAGTCTTATAATTTCTGTGCTGTAGTCCTATGTCTTATAATTTATGTAGTGCAGTCTTATAATTTCTGGGGTGTAGTCTTATGTCTTATAGTTACTGTGGTCTAGTTTTCTGTGGTGTAGTTTTCTATGGTCTAGTTTTCTGTGGTCTAGTTTTCTGTGGTGTAGTTTTCTATGGTCTAGTTTTCTGTGGTCTAGTTTTCTTTGGTCTAGTTTTATGGGGTCTAGTTTTCTGTGGTCTAGTTTTCTTTGGTCTTGTTTTCTGGGGTCTAGTTTTCTGAGGTTTAGTTTTCTGTGGTCTAGTTTTCTGTGGTCTAGTTTTCTGGGGTCTAGTTTTCTGGGGTTTAGTTTTCTGGGGTTTAGTTTTCTGTGGTCTAGTTTTTCGGGGTTTAGTTTTCTGGGGTCTAGTTTTTCAAGGTTTAGTTTTCTGTGTTCTAGTTTTTCGGGGTTTAGTTTTCTGGGGTCTAGTTTTTCGGGGTTTAGTTTTCTGTGGTCTAGTTTTTCGGGGTTTAGTTTTCTGTGGTATAGTTTTCTTTCATACTCTTTATTTATTACGTCCGATCATTATCTGGTGTAACTGAACAAGCCGCATTTTTTAGCAGCAAAGTTGACACAGCTCGTGCATGTGAAGGCACTTTAATTAGGGCGGTTTTCTTTCTCAGTCTTCATTCATTTTGCTCTCGGCGAGGTTCGTACCAGCACGCACAGTCTGTCTCCATGTTGTCCAATATTGAATTTCTTCCACCCTTATACTTTCATTGATACTTGTCGTTATCATATCTCGCTAGCAGACATTTCTGTTGGTTTGTCTTGGGCATCCCTTGGGTCTGACCTCTACGTAACTTCAGTCTTTAGGGATTCTTCTAATCTTGCATGCCTGAGACATGTCCCGAGCCAACGTAGCCTCCTCAGTGTCATAAAGCACAGATACTGTATGTATAGGCTAAGTTCAATACGTCCATATTAGTGATACGATTCCTCCAGGAGATACGCATAACGCGTTGCAGAGGCAGACCGTGTGAAAACTGTTTAATCTATGCACTGGGTGCATGTATGTTTTGACGAGCTCTCACTACAGAGACAAAGAAAGGGAGTGGGAGATAGAGAAAATAAGAGTGAGAGGGAGGGAGAGAGAGAGGGAGAGGGAGAGGGAGAGAGAGAGAGGGAGAGAGAGAGTGGGAGAGAGAGGGAGAGAGAGAGAGAGAGGGGGAGAGAGAGGGAGAGAGAGAGAGAGAGAGGGAGAGAGTTTGAGTTTTGAGTTTGAGTTTTGAGTTTAGGCACATCGGCACAATTTAGGCCATGTCGTGCCCGTAATCTTTTAAGGATCACTCTCCCTTTACATAACAAGGGCTAAATTCTAAAAAGTTAAATCATTAAAATCAAGGTCTATTCACAGTTAAAATAGTAAAGGTAGTAAAAATTTAATAATTTGGCAAAAATCTAATGTAAATATTATATGTTGACAATTCATAAGTCAGATCTTCGTTGACAACCCCACCTCCCGGACAAAGCCCAGTACCTTTCAAGGGTCGACATTATCAAATAGTGTTTTCAAGGTGTGTGTTTTAAACAATTTCTCCCTGACATCCTGGCATCTGGGGCAATCAATGAGGATATGTTCCACGGTCAGGGGAGAGTCACAGTGCTCACAAAGTGGGGAGAGAGAGAGTGAGAGATAGAGAGGGAGAGAGAGGGAGGGAGAGAGAGGGAGAGAGAGAGAGGGAGAGACAGAGGGAGAGACAGAGGGAGAGAGAGGGAGAGATAGAGAGGGAGAGAGAGGGAGAGACAGAGAGGGAGAGAGAGAGGGAGAGAGAGAGAGAGAGGGAGAGAGAGAGAGAGAGAGATTTTGTGTAAGATTTTGTTACAAATAATTTCTTCTTTTCTATAATTCTATTTTCTATTGACCTCATAATAGTCTAAGTGAAATTTAGTCAATCATTTAAAGAAATGTTTCTGGAAACAAAAAATTACATATGGCCGCCTTCAGTCCCAAAGCGACTATGAATCATCTCAACGAAATGAGCGGAATTCCTGGGCATTAGCTATGATTGGAACAATGTCGATGTTAACCCTTAAGATGCGTGAGGTAGCTTAGCCTCTAAACATAAACATAGTAGGTTCCTTTTGTATGTCTTCATTGTAAAACAGCTCAGCACTTTAAGGGTTAACAAAAGTTCCCCTTTCAGAAATTGTGATCTACAGGGCAGATAATGAAAAGGCACATCTGTTTCTGTGGCCTCCGGTTAACGAGGGTGTCATGTGGCCAGCACAACGACCAGCCGCCTTTACTTTTCCCCAACTATATCTAATGCTAAGTGCTCATTAGAGCTGGGTGGACTCAGAGGCGCCCAAAGAACCTGAAATTGAAAATCCCAGTCTTCACCAGGATTCGAACACGGGAAGCAAAAGCAAAGTGCTTTACCTCTCAGCCACTGAGCCGTCAAATTAAGTGTACTATGCATATACAAAAGTTTTTATTTCTATTCTATTGTTAAGAGAAAGTTGAGCTTTTTTATCATCTCAAAATGAGTGTGTCAAGGTCATTTAGAGAACTAGCTGATATAGTCTATAAACAAGAAATTCTTGAAAACCTAAAAGAGAAGTTACAAGTTTTACTGGATGACATTAACCAAGTAAGTGACTTTTTTTTATATACTACTATCATTAGAATCTTGTTTTTTTATGAAGCTTGTATTAATTCAGTTTGTCTGTTTGACTGTCTGTCTCTCTAAAATCAAATTGAAACTTTGCACGAATATTCAATCACATATATAGACAAGATATGTATTAATAAAAAAAAAATTCAATTAATAACTGGTAATTAATTATTTTATGTGACACCAGCATGAGAGATAAGTCCTTCAGTTTTCACAGATATGGCTAATTCAGCCAAATTGTATAGCTCCCTTAAATAATTATTAACACTATTTTCCGAAATGTATTATCAGATCACTTTGAAAATTTAAACATTTATTATACCCAGAAAAAAAATATGAATCAAATAAAAAAATTGACCAATTAGTCAGTTAAGTATTCGTAATTAATTATTTTGTTTGATATTGAAATCATCAAGTCAGTTTGGAAACATTAACTCTGCTGGCATCTTCACAAGAGTTGTCTCTCCATTACAACATTACAATTTAAGCCGCCTTTAGATTTAACGGATCCACACAAGGGCCATACATAAAGATGAAAAAAATGTAATGAAGATATTAGTAAAATCTTTAAACTTAAATCACTTTATTTACATTTAACCTTTACATACATTCAAAAGAATGTTGTATTTGTTTTTTCATTTTAATTGTATTTCTTTTTTTTTCAAAAGCTTATATCTACTCACTCTGTCGGTGTGTCTTTCTGGTAAAAGATCTGAACATGTTTTCTCCCATTTCCCATTCTCGAATCAAATCGAAACTTTGCACAATTATTTATTGTACCTGACAAGACGTGAATCAATAAAAAAAAAATTAACCCATTAGAGTTAATTAATTATTGGTGATTAATTATTCTTCTTAATATCGAAATAAGGGGAATAAATCGTATTAAATAAGAAATTTGGATGTATATATGGATTTAATTCCCTTAGAATGTTTTGACTTTTTTTCCTCCCATTTTCCATTCTCGGATCAAGTTATTCATAGTCGACAATACCCGAATCAATCCAAAAAATAACATAATTAGTTAATTAATTAGTTAGTCTCACATCATCCGTAAGCATACGGCGAATTGGGCGGCAAACTGCCTCAACAAAAATCTGTCACTGGCAATGTTTGAAGCCTCTTCTTATCCAGTGTGTTCTGCTCTAATGTCCTCCATGGAAGTGTGGTGCCAAGTAATACGAGGACGTCCCTGTTTCCTCTTTCCTCGCATTGAGCTGACCTCCATGTCATCGCAACTCTTGGTATGCGTAATTCATTTTGTCGGAGAACATGTCCAGCAAACCTCATACGACGTTCTGTCACAACCTCACTAAGTGGTCGATTCCCAGTTCGGCATAGTATTTACTTGTTTGGGACCCAATCTGTGTAACTGTCTTCTAAAATCCATCGTAGCCATCTTTGTTGAGCCACATTTAGTCTTTTCTCAATTTTGGCAGACGAATTCCATGTCTCACATGCATCTGTTGCAGTTGGGATGACGATTGTGTTGAGAAGGTGTATTTTTGTCTCGAGACCAATGGCCTGGTTAGTCCAAATAGGCTTCAGCCTTTGGAAAATGCTCCCTTTATTTTCCTATTCTGCACTTTACATCATGGTAGGCATCCCCATTATTCCCCATCATTTGTTATAATGCCGCCAAGGTATGTGATTTTGTCCAATCCTTCAAGCTCTGACTTACCAAGTCTGACATGGGCACATCTTGTACTAATTAATTAATTGTGTTTTATATAGCAAATAGAGAGCTATAAAATGCCATTTTTAGATAAATTTCAGTAAATAGCGGTTCTTTCCATGAGATAAACTTTTGTTTTTAAAAAGTTTTCTTTTTTTCTATTGCTTGTTTTCTATCTTCAAGTACTTCAATCAATTTTTTTTCTATGTAGTTAATAATATGAATTTATGAATTGAGACCTTTGTAAAATCTAGAGCAATATTATTATTATAGCTTTTATATAGCGCTACTTTCATGCTTATAGCATTTGTGGACCGGTGAGGGGGTATCTAGGAGTTGGTTTTCCGTGCTGCCTTTAGGTGCTCAGTAAACACAACTCTGCCCGAGTCGGGTGTCGAACCTCGAGCCCCCTTCTAGGTAGCCAAGCCAAGCCAAGTTCAAGCGCACTTGGCCTCTCGACCACAAAACTTTATTTACACATGTTCAAATATTTCATTTCATACATGTTTACCTTTTTTTTTTTCATATCTTAAAAATTAGCATGAGCCCGATTCAGTGTTGAGAACATTTTTTTTCTGTGTTTATTAATATGAAATGATATTATCCAGATGCCTCTAAATGTATTTCAGGTCACTAAACGATGTACATCATGGATTGAAAGAACAGAACCGATCACATATCTAGAACTACGACAGTATTTAACCGATAAAACATCAAAATATATTCAGCAATGTGCTACTTTAGTCTGTAAGTTAAGAGGCTGTCAAATTATTATAATTTTCATCACATCTATTCTTTAAAATGATTATGAATTGCATTACAGTTTTATTTAGTGAATTGGACCATAATAGTGAAAAATACATTTATTTCTAATAACAGTATGGACTGATTAGCCGGATTCGATTGTAACGCATGATTGGTTTTGGTACTTCAGGGCTGGTCGGACTTACCTGTAATCGGATTGGATTGTGCATAGAAAAAGAGATATTAATCATTACAGTTTAAAAAAAATATTTTTATAATTTTATAATTCCAGCTGTGCGGGATATAAAAAGCTACAACGATTACAAATTTCTTTTTTTTCACCTATAAAAATAGCTTAAATACGAAAGATATAAATAATATATATATATAGTTTTCAAATTCCTTAAAACTTTGATAGTCGTTTATAACGAATTGGTTTAAAAATCAAAAATCAACTTTCAGATCCTGAACTGACAAAAGAGGGGATTAAGGAAGTTTCTGACAAAGAGTCTATCTCAGCTGATAGCTCTGGATATAAAGGTAAAATTGATGCTCTGTTATATACTGTTTAACAACTATTATGTCATGCTAGTCATGTTTCATATATTCTTCTTTAAAGATTTGTATAAAACTTTCTAATGATTGCACAACTACAAAAAAAAAAAAACATTTATATGAATGCATAATACAAATTGTTACATATTTTGTAAGCTATACTATCACATAGCTTTCTTATTTTAGGGACATCGACCTCTTGTAAGATTAATTTCCTTATTAGAATTAACAATATAAATCAAAATGTAATTTTTTATACAACAAATGATCCTCTATGGAAGAAAAACTATACATATCTAACTTTTTGAAGTATCAAGTGATGATAAACAAATGGTATTTATTACTTTTTTTTCGCACTTTTTTAATTTTTAAAACTATTTGGTAGCTCATTGTTGTTTTTTTTAATTTCTGCAGTTTTTAATCTCAGTTGAATGTCCTGGATTTTTTTTTTGTTTTTTTTGTTGAAGAGCTCCTTAAGCATCACGTAGCTTTAACTCTTTCTCTCCGTAATTGTTTATTGCATTCTGTTGGAATCAACGTTGGTATCGTCAGGTAGGAGAGAAAGAGTTAGCTCTGTATTGCCGTAAACAAAAGTCTCCATTACAATTTTCTACTTAACGTTGATGAAAAGTCGCTAATATATGGAATGACTTGTTGGTCAGGAAGCGTGTCATCTAAATTGTTTCGCCGTTAGGACAACCGCATTAAAAGAAAGCATTAAAAATCCCAGGCACAACCCTGCCATATTTAAATGAGTTTGTTGAACAAAAATGTCTCAGCAAAGTCGGAAACTGTTAGAAGGCAACTGCGAACCCTCTCAAGTCAAGTCGTCTAGCAAATGGTGGTAAACCTTGGTTTGGCCAATAATAGAATATGCATCCTCCGTTTGGGACCCCTCAACTCAAGATAACATTAAGAAACTGGAACAGACACAAAATAAGCAGTGAGATTCATAACAAACGAATATACACACTTAACTAGAGTAACACCTTTAGTAAAATCTCTAACTTTAGAAAGCCTTCAGGACAGAAGACTCAAAAGTAAAGTAGCAATTATACATAAAACACAGAACCATAATCTTCAAATACAAAAACAAAATCCAATAAAATACTCTGAAAGACACAAAGATAAAGGCACATTCCTCGTCCCATATGCTAGGACAAATTTGTACAAATACTCTTTCTTCCCTAGTGCTATTAGAGCATGGAATGGGTTGCCTGAGCTAGCCAGGAAAACCAGTGACTGGGCAGAATTTAAGTCATTGGTTAATATGCATGACTAAATGCATGACGCGTAGGACGTAATCATCTTCTTTTTTGAAGTAACGTCTGTATTATATAAGATAAGATAAGATAAGATATAGGTGACTTCTGAACGGTACAAAAACGTGTTCTTTCTCTCTAGGAGAGACTGTATCAGAGCTCTTCTTTGACTTAAGAACGTGAAAAGAACCAACACGTCTGATTGTAGTAACTGGATGACTTTAACTATATGTTGAATGTTGTTGTTTGTTTTAGAAAGGAGTCCTTGAACTTGTAATTACAACACATTTTAATTAAGGATCAATAAAGCAGTCTAAGACTTGTCAAAGTCTGCTGTTTTTACAATCTCTTGTTGATATTCATTTTACAGATGAGAAAAACTACAAAATACTGGAAGAGGAAACTATAAACATTCAGAAAACCAAAAAGTCCGACAAAAACAATAAAAAAACGACTAAAGAAAGTCAAGAAATAAGCACGCAATCACATACGGAGATGTATCTGGCCAGGGAATTTATGTTCACACTACAATCTAAATTTGAGACACTGACTCAAGAAACACACAAGAGTATTCAAAGTCAAGATAAAAAGGTAAGATATATCTGTCTTTACTTAAGACTTTACTGCTAGGAACTTTTGTCAAAGTAAGATATCTGTCTTTACTTAAGACTTTACTGCTAGGAACTTTTGTCAAAGTAAGATATCTGTCTTTACTTAAGACTTTACTGCTAGGAACTTTTGTTAAAGTAAGATATCTGTCTTTACTTAAGACTTTACTGCTAGGAACTTATGTCAAAGTAAGATATCTGTCTTAACTTAAGACTTTATTGCTAGGAACTTATGTCAAAGTAAGATATCTGTCTTTACTTAAGACTTTATTGCTAGGAACTTTTGTCAAAGTAAGATATCTGTCTTTACTTAAGACTTTATTGCTAGGAACTTTTGTCAAAGTAAGATATCTGTCTTTACTTAAGACTTTACTGCTAGGAACTTATGTCAAAGTAAGATATCTGTCTTTACTTAAGACTTTATTGCTAGGAACTTTTGTCAAAGTAAGATATCTGTCTTTACTTAAGACTTTACTGCTAGGAACTTATGTCAAAGTAAGATATCTGTCTTTACTTAAGACTTTACTGCTAGGAACTTATGTCAAAGTAAGATATCTGTCTTTACTTAAGACTTTACTGCTAGGAACTTATGTCAAAGTAAGATATATGTCTTTACTTAAGACTTTACTGCTAGGAACTTATGACAAAGTAAGATATCTGTCTTTACTTAAGACTTTACTGCTAGGAACTTATGTCAAAGTAAGATATCTGTCTTTACTTAAGACTTTACTGCTAGGAACTTATATCAAAGTAAGATATCTGACTTTACTTAAGACTTTACTGCTAGGAACTTATGTCAAAGTAAGATATCTGTCTTTACTTAAGACTTTATTGTTAGGAACTTTTGTCAAAGTAAAATATGTCTCTACTTATGACTTTATTGCTTGGTACATATGTCACAGCTGATAAATAAACACCGTGTGCTATTGATTTCTAGATTGAAGAGTTCTCAGACGACGTAGAGAAACGAATTGAACAGATCAATCTTTTAGGTCAGTTATAAATGGTTCTCAAGCTGTCACATTTATACAATAGTAAACAAAATACATAATAAGCAGCTTTCTTATATTATATATATTTTATTTGATATCTATTATAAAAATTATATAGTAAAATATACAAACTTTTTTTTTTACAATGACTTCTTGAATATTTTTTTTTCTGAAATCAGTAATAACTAGAGTATGTCTCTTATAATAATATCATTTTATTACCCACAGTAAAACAGTATAACGATGATTTACTAAAAATAGAACAACAGAATTTGAAAAAAGAGCTAGGTGAGTATTTAAAATCAAGAAAGAGAAACATATATTAACTATTTTTGCCCTTGATTGATGGTTTTATAAATCCTATATTAGCTTCAAGCAAAATAATAATGGCATTACTTTATCAATGTGTCTCCCATTCATTGTCTAGTGGTCACTAAAGTTGATATAATAGATGACGACATTGATATTTAAAAAATCAAAATTATTGTAAATAATAATAGATAAATTCATGTTTGTCAAAGGAAAGCGTTCCGTGAAAAAAGAAAAAATAGTGACCAGAGTTAGTTGTGGATTTAAATGCTATGAGTAGACGTCTCCCAACTGATGGCTGCCTGTTTGTGCAGTATGCGCGCTGGACTGTCGTTCGGCTGTTTCCCCTGCCGAGGGTTCATATCCTGCCCACTGTAATCCCCCCCACCCCGTCATTTGGTTTGGACTAGGAAGAAAAATTCTCTTCAATTCTGAAGGAACTTCTTGAACATTTTTTAAACAAAAATTACTAGCATTAAAAAAATATATTTATTTACTTGGTAGTAAGGACCAATGTTTGTTCCAGAAATAAGTTTTGGACATGTTGAAAGTCTGAAGGCCAAAGAGAAGAGTTTAACAGAAGAACTTGGTAGGTAGTGTTTTTCTTTCATACTGCTATAACTTAGCAATTAACCTCAACGAAAGTGATAGAAAACAGAACGTTTAATAATCAATTATAAACTACATCTAGAGCCAAACTTAGAATCACATCTCAGGCCTTCTTGTTTACATCGCTAAACATCGGCCATCTTCCTTCCTCTGTTCTCTGTCGTGTCCTCTGGTACACAATGTCGCGCCAAATGACAGTGCGCAATGTAGAGTCATAACAATACTATTAGTCTACTGAAATGACTAATCTTATTAGACTAAATAGCTTAATCCGTAGTCGGGCTGACGGTCATGGTTTAATTTAAAAGGCCACTCTAGACTAAACATTTTATTCTTCTACATTTAACTCTAGCTCAGATGACTAAGACTAAGACTAAGACTGTCTTATTGATCCTTATTAGAAATTTGTTATGATTTAAGGGTTCGTTTCCCAAACAAGGAACTACACAAGTTCCCAAGTCAGTGAGTAGCGCTGATACAGCCTGACTGAATTTAAGGAACGAACTCGTACCGTTCAGTTCTAGTCTTGATTGACAGACAACAGGACTTAATTATGATAAGGGGGGGGGGGGTCTGTTGTCTTCTTCTTATTGACAGTCGTTGACTTGTAGCACCAAACTGCTGGTAGACAACTAAACCACTCTAGGCGTATTATATTTTAACTTGTAAAACTTGAAAGGATTTGAGTAATTTCTTTTGTTAACAATATTTTATTTTATTTTATTAAAGTATAATAAAAAAAAACTCAACTTGAGATGAAACTAACGTAGTAGACATTAGTAATAATATAACTTGATAGTTTCAACAGATGCTAAATCTCTATAAAAACATGTCTTTTCAATCTCAGGCTCTGGAGTCGTCTGTCCTTTCTAAGATCGCTGATAACAATGCTACCTATTTTCTATCATTCACACTGCTTAGCTAATATATTCCCAGCGTCACCATAGAAACACACACACACACACACTCCATAACACTTCTAAAAGGTTTCCAGCTTTGCTGAAACATTTTTACTCCCAAGTTCATGTAAATATGGTAGTGTTGTGCGTGTTTTGTTAGGGTAGGAGGCGCTGGTAGATTTTTAAAAGAGAACAAATATAAAAAAAAAGTTTAGAGAAGGACCCATAACGTTGAAGTCCATAGAGTATACTTCTGTCAATTTAATGCTAAGCACCACTCAATCCTGTTGTAAACTATTAGCGAAGAATGTTGGACCGTTTCTCATCAGCCTGACTGTCTTTTGAACTGAAAATAGCATTTGGAACACAACAAATACAGACACGTATGACCCTAACCTAGTCCACCTCATAGGTCTGAAAAGGGGGAGCTTTTACTTTAAAATAAATTATGGCTTTTATATAGCGCTACTTTCATGCTGATAGCATGCTCAGAGCGCTTTGGTCCAATCTCATTAGTGGACCAGTTGGGGGGGGGGGGAGAGAAGTTTTTTTTCCGTGCTGCCTTTAGGCGCTCAGTAAACACAACTCTGGTCGAGTCGGGTGTCGAACCTCGAGCCCCCCTTCATAGGTAACCAAGACAAGCTACTTAGCCTCTCGACCACATCATAAAACAGAAATACACTAACGGATGGAAAACTACATTTTTTTTTTGTTACTTCCTGAAATTATAAAATTATGACAATCTATTTATACAAAAAAAGTAAAGTTCCCCTTTATGACCCTGTGCTCTATAGGACAGAATGATAAGTTTCTGTTTCTGAGCCTACGGTTAACGAGGGTGTCATGTGGTCAGCACAATGACCAACCGCCTTTACTTTTCCCCAACCAATGTCAGGTACCCATTAGAGCTGGATGAGCTCAGAGGCGATCCCTTAATTAAAAATCCCAGTCTTCAACAGGATTCGAACCCGGGTCCCCTGGTTTGGTGGCCAAGGCTTTATCGCTTAGCCACCGCGACCCCACAATTTAGTTATACATTGAAGAAACATTTTTTTATCCGTTATTTTTATCATAAAGTATAGAAATTAATTGTAACTTAGTTGTATACATTTCTACATTCAAAATAAAGCAAAGAGTATTGTTATTGCAGAAAATTCTAAACAGCTAATTAAAAATGGTAAAGATGAAATCAAAAAGCTGCAAGCAACAGAAGGTAATGTCTTCCTGAAAGTCTAGAAATTAAATTAAATTTCCTCCTGATTTCTCAATCAATTATAGACACATTATTGACATTCTGAATAAAAGAATGCCGACGGAAGCATGGTTTTGTTTTTCTCTCAATCTTTTCTGTCGTTCTGCCTCAAGACTACAGCGCCCACTTCATGGCACGAAATTGTAGTTGTAGGCCGACGGAAGCTTGATTTTGTTTCTCTCTCAGTCTTTTCTGTCGTTCTGCCTCAAGACTACAGCGCCCACTTCATGGCACGAAATTGTAGTTGTAGGACGACGGAAGCTTGATTTTGTTTCTCTCTCAGTCTTTTCTATCGTTCTGCCTTAAAGACTACAGCGCCCACTTCATGGCACGAAATTGTAGTTGTAGGCCGACGGAAGCTTGATTTTGTTTCTCTCTCAGTCTTTTCTATCGTTCTGCCTTAAGACTACAGCGCCCACTTCATGGCACGAAATTGTAGTTGTAGGCCGACGGAAGCTTGATTTTGTTTCTCTCTCAGTCTTTTCTATCGTTCTGCCTTAAGACTACAGCGCCCACTTCATGGCACGAAATTGTAGTTGTAGGCCCCCTAATTGCCTATATCGACTAATCGTAAGCTCTACAGCTGGAGGTCACTCACAAACTCCGCGGGATACATATTAGAGACCAAAAGAAAATCCGCTGTAGAGGACAGTCGCAAACGGCGAAAAGAAAATCATAATTGACCACCGGTGGACATAAATATGTTTTCTTTGAAGAAACATTTGTAATTTATAAGATTAGATGCGGCCCATCACTTCTTAATTTAAAGTATTTTAGCCTGTGACTTTCTACTTAAGAGAAATAGAGCACAACGGGACATTTCCAAAGCTCAGAATGCAAGAAAAACTATTTCTTCATATAAATTGCGTGTAGCATACATATTGTAATAACTTAAGGGAGGCAACTTAACGAGACATTGATGTTTATTGACAGGACATCACAAATACAATGTAACAACAACCTCCTTGAGCACAGCATCTTCATTAGATCTCGACTTGGGCGGAAATCCGTCTCTCTTAATGTAAACATCCTTCCTAGTCTGTTTTTTTTTAGAAGTGCGCACCTCTGCACTAGCCTGGATGGCGGTGCGCATGGCAGAGTTACAACAATATTCTATGAATGGCTTCTTTATTTTCTTTTATTTGAAAGCCTTCACTATTTTATTATAAGTTGCATTTTTTCCCTCTAGTCTGGAGTTTCTTGAAAAGTCTAAAGAGACCTCTCGTGACCTCTCGTGACCTGTTCTGTAGTTCTTTAAATGTAATATCCATACACATTTAAAAAAAAAAAATGAAAATAGAGCTCGTATTTTTTTATTACTTGAAAGATCTATTTTGATTTCATGTTATTTTGTAATAATTATTTTTCTTTTCTAGAAAAAAGTAAAACGATTCTGCAAGAATATATACAGAAAATTCGATACATCTTTAAGGATATGGGTATGTCATTTTTTGTGTAATAGTGTTGTTAAGGCTACCTACAAGAACTAGCTAATCTTATTGATTTCAATGAACACGCTAGAATTTTTTTTTTCATTAGTTCTATATCTATACTTCTAAAATTTTTACATTTTTTAATGGCATTATATTATTATTATTATAGCTTTTATATAGCGCTACTTTCATGCTTATAGCATGCTCAGATCGCTTTTGGTCCAATCTCATTTGTGGACCTGTGGGGGGGGGGAAGGGGTATCTAGAAGTTAGTTTTCCGTGCTGCCTTTAGGCGCTCAGTAAACACAACTCTGCCCGAGTCGGGTGTCGAACCTCGAGCCCCCTTCTAGGTAGCCAAGCCAAGCCAAGTTCAAGCGCACTTAGCCTCTCGACCACGCTTTTGTCATGTAAATGAAAATAAATTGAAGAATTGTTAATGTCATACTTTTTACGATTATTATTTGAGGGATTAGAAAATAAAATGACCAGTTGATGAAATGACCAGTTGATGAAATGACCAGTTGATGAAATGATCAGTTGATAAAATGGCCAGTTACGGAAAACGCCAATCCTACGTGCGATAAAAAAAAGGGAATCGTCAGTTTTTAAGTAATAAAATATAATAATCGGACGAGTTTTCACCTAAACCGAATGTTTCAATACCTTATTTACTTTTATAGTCAATGGCATATAAATATGCCATAGGTTGCAAGGTTAGTAATGTAAAGTTAATTCGATCGCAATTTCGTACTTAGCAAAGAATGAATAAAATGCAAAATCGAATTTTTTTTTTCTAAAACAAATTACAAAATCTTAATTTTCACTTATTATCATTATTCCCACCCTGACTAGGCCCCGCGCAATAGTTTCGCATAGGGCCCCGCAATTGTTACGACCGAAACTGCCTAAGGGTATAGTGAAGGAAGCACTAAGATAGGGTCGTCTAAAGAAAGCTTTCTGAACAATAGAGAAGAATGGAACGGATTCTCTCTTGATATCCTTCTAAGAACAGCAGCTGGCCGGGAAAAGTAGGTGAATTTAGATACGTGAACTGTCACAGCGCGTTTACGTGAACTGTCACAGCACCCTTACGTGGACTGTCACAACGCCCTTACGTGGACTGTCACAACGCCCTTACGTGGACTGTCACAACGCCCTTACGTGGACTGTCACAGCACCCTTACGTGGACTGTCACAGCACCCTTACGTGGACTGTCACAGCACCCTTACGTGGACTGTCACAACGCCCTTACGTGGACTGTCACAGCGCCCTTACGTGAACTGTCACAACGCCCTTACGTGGACTGTCACAACGCCCTTACGTGGACTGTCACAACGCCCTTACGTGGACTGTCACAACGCCCTTACGTGGACTGTCACAACGCCCTTACGTGGACTGTCACAACGCCCTTACGTGGACTGTCACAACGCCCTTACGTGGACTGTCACAGCACCCTTACGTGGACTGTCACAGCACCCTTACGTGGACTGTCACAGCACCCTTACGTGGACTGTCACAACGCCCTTACGTGGACTGTCACAGCGCCCTTACGTGAACTGTCACAACGCCCTTACGTGGACTGTCACAACGCCCTTACGTGGACTGTCACAACGCCCTTACGTGGACTGTCACAACGCCCTTACGTGGACTGTCACAACGCCCTTACGTGGACTGTCACAACGCCCTTACGTGGACTGTCACAACGCCCTTACGTGGACTGTCACAACGCCCTTACGTGGACTGTCACAACGCCCTTACGTGAACTGTCACAACGCCCTTACGTGGACTGTCACAACGCCCTTACGTGGACTGTCACAACGCCCTTACGTGGACTGTCACAACGCCCTTACGTGGACTGTCACAACGCCCTTACGTGGACTGTCACAACGCCCTTACGTGGACTGTCACAACGCCCTTACGTGGACTGTCACAACGCCCTTACGTGGACTGTCACAACGCCCTTACGTGGACTGTCACAACGCCCTTACGTGGACTGTCACAACGCCCTTACGTCGAGACTGATGGTGACGATGCTAAAAGTGTAAAGATTTTAGCCAAATAAAAAAGTAAAGAAAGTTTCCCCTTTCAGACCTTGCGAGGTATGGGGCAGATGATGTTAAGGTCATCTGTTTCTTTGGCCAACGGTTAACGAGTCGGGTGTTATGTAGCCAGCACAACGACCAACCGCCTTTACTTTCCCTACTAAAGCCAGGTACCCATTAGAGTAGGGTGGCACTAAAAATCTCGAAATTCAAAATACAAGTCTTCACCGGGAATCGAACCCAGGACCTCAGGTTCGGAAGCCAAACGCTTAACTATTCGACGTCTGCGCCCCCTTCATATCAAATGCAAATATTAAAATAATTAATTAAACAAGTTTGGCATTTTTGTTTTCAAAAAAAAAATTTTATGTCAAAAACATAATAATATATATATTTTTGAAAAATTTCTAATAAAGAAATGATATAAAGAAATGATGAACTGATTATTTGAATCCTTTATAAAAAACGACTCAAAACTCAATGACCTGTTCACTCTATTTTTTATTTTTCAGAACCTAGATATGACAATGATTGGCCGAGTAAGTTAACTTTTACTTGTATTATTTTTATTCTATGATTTTTTTAAAAATATGTGCATATTATTATTATAGCTTTTATATAGCGCTACTTTCATGCTTATAGCATGCTCTTTTTGGTCCAATCTCATTTGTGGACTAGTGGGGGGGGGGGGAGGGGGTATCTAGGAGATTATCTAAAATCACTTGTCTGACATCTACTTGGACCTAATTATCTTGAACTTTTAAGGAACATCTGAAACATGTAAAACATTTTTAAAACATCATTACTTTGTACAATTGAACAAAGTCATGTCTTGAATATTCCTTGCAAGTGGGCGGATCCGATTGTAATCTTGTTTTACTTATATATTGACAATATATGGCATTGAAATCAGAGTTCACTTGTAAAAATGTTTGTGAAATGTTTTACATGTTTTGGATGTTCCTTCAGAGTTGAAGATAGTTTACTTCCTAGTCCAAACCTCCCGCAGGACAACGGGGGATGGGAGCGGGCAGGATTTGAACCCTCGACCATCGATAAATCCGAACGACAGTCCAGCGCGCAAACCTCACGACCAGGCAGCCTTCTGTTAATTTAGTAGGCTGATATTAAATCTTACTAAATGTATTGATGTTGGGCCTAGGGACTTTTTAACCTCCTAGTACATAAGTCACTCCAGATTAAAGCCAAATGCTGAGATTGATTTTTAGTGTCTATTTCTTGTGCTTGCTATTTCAAAATATTTTAATAGCTGATGAGGCTATTAGCTCAGACACCCCCAGATTTGGCATCCATAGCCCAACTATATTTGATGTATTTAATAATGTGTTGTCGTTTTTTTTGTTCTAGATTTTCCATTTGTTTCCATTTGTTTCAATTCTAAATGTTATAGTTCTATAAGTTTTTTCAAGGATTCTTAAGGGATTACGTCTTCAAATAGATAATGTAACTAAGGATGTACTTTGCTCTAAGATAGTTAAAAAAAATTTTTCAATTTAAAATTTAGACTTATTCTTTCAAATTCAATATTTTAGATGACGGAAAGAGTAGGATTGTGGTTGAAGGTGGGCTTTAATCGGTATATACACACACATATATATATATATATATATATATATATATATATATATATATATATATATATCCATGTAGAAGTGTACGTATATGTGCATACATACATATACAGGCATACATTGATATAAATATATATATATATATATATATATATATATATATATAAATATGTATGGATAAATTAATATATACATGTCCTTTTATATACACATATAAATATATATATATATATAATATATATATACATATATATATATAATATATATACATATATATATATATACACATATACATATATATATATATACACATATATATATAATATATATACACATATATATATAATATATATACACATATATATATAATATATATATACACATATATATATAATATATATATACACATATATATATAATATATATATACACATATATATATAATATATATATACACATATATATATAATATATATATACACATATATATATAATATATATATATATATGTGTATATATATATATATATATGCTTATTATATTAATTTACATTTCATTATTTTTAACCTTTTTAAAATTTGCATTTAAAAAATAAATGCTTATTCTTTTAAATTCAATATTTTAGTCGAGAGAACTAAGAAATGTGTAAAGGGTTGTAAGTATACATTCACTTATTATATTAATTTACATTTCCTTACTGTTTAGCTTTTAAAAATTTGCTTACAGTATTAAATATAAAATGCTTATTCTTTTAAATTCAATATTTTAGTCGACAAGGTTGAGAATGGTACTAGGGCTTGTAAGTATACATTAACTTATTATATTAATTTACATTTCCTTACTGTTTAGCTTTTAAAAATTTGCTTACAGTATTAAATATAAAACAGCCACTGTAGCTATCTGTATATAATTCTTTTCATGGCTCAACAGTTTGAACACCAATAAGTAAAGAAAAGATCACTCTTTTATTTCTACAAGTCGGACTAGAATTACCCTACTTTAATTTAGTGACAAAAAACAAAAAAAAGATGGGGGGAGATCAAGTAGTATTCACCCGTTACTAAATAGCAGGGCCAGATTTAACCATTGTGACCAAGAAGTCTTGGAAAGATCACTCTTTTATTTCTGCAAGTCGGACTAGAGTTACCCAACGTAGCTTTAGCGACGAATAAAAAGAGGGGGGGTGAGAACAGGTATTCTACTCTGCTTTCACCCTTCACTAAATAGTAGGGCCGGCCTTAACCATTGTGGAGCCCTATGCGAAACGGATTTCTCGGGGCCAAGTTTGGGTAGGTATACGGATAATAAGTGAAATTTAAGAGTTTGTATTAGAAAAGTCTTTGCATTTTATTTATTCTTTACTACGTACAGAATTACTTTACGAGCCTTGCGTGTAGCGACCTAATACATTATATCATAATAATTCTGTTTTCTTCGTAGATTACGCACAATAGCAAGAATTACCAAATGTTTCAATCTATCTACGAGAATTGTTGAACTCAAGTAATTGTTCATTAGTATGAGGCGCAAGAAGTGCTAATAATTCAAATTAATAAGCTTTTGTTAGGACCACTCTTTTTGTATCACTCTGGCGTGGTAACACTCTCTCGCCCAAGAATTATATCATTACTTTTATGTTCACCATTAACACTCGAAATAATGAAGCTATAACTACATTTGGGTAAAGCTGCAAGGCAACAGAGGTTTGAATTCAGAGTTTTCCTTCTCTTAGGTGGGTAGCCAGCCATGGCTTATGAGCCCCTCCTGCCTTGCAGCTTTACCCAATCATGGGAAAGGCTTCGGGAGTTAACCCTGAGGAAAAATCAGGAGCTGGCGACCCTAAGGCAGTTTGCAGCACCCAGTGCCACACTCTGGCAGAACCTGCCACGCCGCTGATCCCAAACTGTATTGGCACTGCCGTTCCTTCGGATACATCAGCTGCGTGGAGAGGGGGGAACTGATGTGTGGGCGACATCGTTCCAACCACAGCTAATGCCCAGGCATTCATCTCATTTCCATGAGATGATACATAGTCGCTTCGCGACTGAAGGAGGCCATAGAAGAACTACATTTAAATTTGTTTTATGCAAAACACACACACACAGACACAAAACAGGTATTTAGTCAATTTCAGCTTCATATGATAAAAAAAATAATATTTTATACAGTGTCTTCAAAGGTCTAGATCCTACATCGGTTTTGAAAGGACTGTCGCATTCGATAATTTCGAGTCTAAGGCTTTATTGATTCAATAATTTAATAAATTGTGCGTATCGTCCTCTAAGTCTAGATCTAAATCATGATCATAGACATCATAGACATCAATAAATATAGACTGGCCGATAAAAGAGTTTTACGAAACGAAAATTTGTGACTAGCAATTTTGTGTACTTTATTATACAGCAGTGTAGTTTTGTTTAATCTATATTATATTATTATTATTATTATTGTATTATATAAGATAATCTCTAAGACTGAAGATCATGCAACTTTTCAGAATTCGGAAATCCGACAACAATAGATATACATGTTTTCAAGTTACATGAAGTTATTTCCTTTTTCCAGTCCATATTTATGTATGTCTATGATCATGATCTAAATGCTTATCATTAGAAAATTAAAAGGTGTAGGCCTACTAGATCTATACATTTTAGCTTAACCAGGATTCGTTCTCGGGGAGAAAGAAGGGGGAGGAGGCGGGGTACAAAATGTTATTAAATGAAACATTCATTGACGTTTAATAGAAAAACAATCGCTCAACAAGTTGCATAAAAAGAGGTATTTGTCTTTTTTAAAAGTATTTGTAGTGTTTTTCTTATTGTTTCTTTTTAAGGCAAGCTGTGTCGTACTGTAACTAATAATTGTAAGTAAATTTACCTTTGTTTTAATAAATAAATAAAACAAAGACAACACATGTGTACTTTGTACACAATTCATATCCATTGTAAATTTCATATTCACATGACCTAGTAAAAGTTTATCAGCTTTTTTCTTCTTATTAAGAGCGTGTTGGTTAATTGGTAAAGTGCTAAACCCCAGAATTGATACTCGACAAATAATAAGATTCACAATTTCGAGAATTTTAGGAAGCCCCTGAGTCAATGCAACTTTTGTAGGTACCTGACTTTAGTTT